>NW_019272070.1:506642-527253 GCF_002738345.1 Cucurbita maxima
GGGGGGGGGGGGGGGGGGGGGGGGGGGGGGGGGGGGGGGGGGGGGGGGGGGGGGGGGGGGGGGGGGGGGGGGGGGGGGGGGGGGGGGGGGGGGGTGAACCGCTTGGAGATTCACACTCGCACGTGTGGGTCATGTGTAGGAAAGTTCTACACATCCATAGTTAGTCTGGAATGGAGGTCACTCCTAGTATGAGATAGAGATGAGTCCCTAGAGCATATTTGCATGTGTTTGCATTCAGTATGACCCCCTATAGTGGGGTCACTTACTGAGTATTCTTTGAAATACTCAGACAGTGTGTCACATCATTTTTCAGGTAAAGGTAAGGTGCCCATATACGAATGACGGAGGTTTCGCGAGCAGATACCATGACATGTGCATAGGATAGAAACATATTTAATTTTCTAGACTTAGGTTAGAATAGGTTGTCTTGCACTTCATATGTTTTAAATTATTTTGTATTTGTTTTATTTGCATTTTTCATTGTTATGTGTTGAACATGTAAGACCATGGTAGTGTTTTCAAAGATGTAATTGTTTTAAATTCTCGAGATTTTTCTATAAATTATGTTCATATTCCACATATAAGTTGAGTATGAGATGTTAGTAATGATTCTAGGTACGTAGAAATTTAGGGTCGTTACAAGAAGTGTTTCGTAGGAGGGAATTCGATACTTACCCCAAATTCTACCCGAAATTGATTTTCTTCAACTGGACACGTTGTTGGGGTTATTTCTCTTCATGGTCTTCTATGGAATTGCTCCTTGAAGGTACATAAACCGATCATCCTTGCTCAATGGATTTTCATGTAGGCTCAGATTCATATTTCAAGCTCAAATTTGAAGTTCTTCCATGACTACCACTACTGGGGGAATAGGTTCTGTGCTCTTTCAGCACTCGATTCTTTCATAAAACTTGTGGGTAATCTTGTTTAGAAGCGTTAGGATCAATTAGAAAGGAAAATGGTAGACAATTACTCTCAAATTTGAAAGAAACTTGAGAGTAGGAGACTCAAAATCTAAACGCTTATTATTGCAAATTGGAAGTCAAAATCTAAACGCTTATTACTTGCAATTGGGAGCTCGACTCAACTCGATTGTTGATCCATATGAATGCCCCAACTTTAGACTTTATAAGGGAAGCATAAATCGATATTGAAACCTCCAGAATCATCGTAATTTGGAGAATGAGTTTTCTGGATTATCCGTCATAAATATCCTCTTAGATCAACAAGCTATTGACTTCTAATTTGAATTCTAGCCGTTGGATGTGGTGAGTTGTGAGTCCTCTAAAACCTACTCAAATTTGGTGAAGATCCAACAATTGGATTTGAATATTTGAAGGATTTTCTGATGACGATACACTGTAGCACATCTGATTTTCTAATACGTGGTATTATTGTAATAAGAGTATTTTGGTAATTTCCCATTTTCGAATATTTTATTATTGATTTTCTAATACGTGGTATTATTGTAATAAGAGTATTTTGATAATTTCCCATTTTCGAATATTTTATTATTATTTTTCTCTAAAAACCCACAAATTTTCTAAACATTCTTCATCTTTGGTGACATTTTTTTCCTTACTTGCCACCTTGAAATTTGTTTTAAATAAGGAATTACTCTCCTTAAAAATTGAAATTTTTTCCTCAGTAAGTGTTACCCTTTACGTACATAATATTCAACTGACATACTTAACACAAATCAGACATACAATTTAATAAATCTCATATTACTCTCATACTTAACACAAATCAGACATACTATTTTATAAATCTCATACTGCTCTCTTACTTTACCGATATTATATTCTACAAATTCTAATTACTACTTCAATAAATCATACACTTTTGAGTACTACTAACAAAAGTACTCTTTCTCTTTCTCTACTATCAAATAATCTTGTGGTCCAGTTTCACCGGGAAGTGGCGCATTAGTTTATCACAACTAATACTAATGAAATCATCCCATGATAGATACTTCGTTCATATGCTAGAGAGCGGTACGTTGACTCTATTTACGCCGTTCTCTAGAAAAGGTAATTCGAACTATAGTTCCTTTTACTCTGATTATATTCTAGAGGAGACTGGATCACCACATGGTTGAGACACCTGCACAAAATTGAACAGACGCTATAATTCTTGCCGGAAGAGTTATATTGTCTTTACCATGGATGAGAATGAGAAGATAAAAGGGATTACCACATGGTTTAGGAGCTTGTTCTTGCTTATCCCTTACTTTTCTTCGATCCTTTGAGACTTACATGAACGACTTAAATCCATTGAAATCAATTACCTTTTACTTTGGGGTATTACAAATATATATTTTTTTTTTTTTAAGGTTTTGTATTTGCAGTTTAATATTTGTTGGGAATAAATTATTTTCCATTATTATATTTTATTTGGGAATATTTAAATTTTATTACTTGAAATCTAATGTGGAGAGCACGTTGGTAATGCTAGGCAGCTATTGTTGACATTTTTAATAGTCTTAACAATTAATGAATATAGATTATTATGAGGAATAATAATAAAAAAAAAAGAATACAAATAATTAACAAAATAAAAATGAATATTTATTTTTGATAGAAATAATAATAAAAAAAAAAAATACTAATACTTAGATTTTGTTTAAATATTTTATATTGGCTCCAACTTAATTTTTTATGTTTTTTTTTTCTAAATTTTCAAATATTTTATTTTAATTTTCGAAAAATTGCATAGAAAATAATTTTATGTCAGGCACTAGATTCGAGATAGATTAATTTTGATTAAATATCAATGGTCAATGACAAACAATTAAAGAGTTAAATAAAATAGAATATTAAAATTTTTATAAACAAAAATAAAATACAATTTTTTTAAAAGTTAGTTTATTTCTTTAATTTTAAATTGGTCCTTTAGAAGTTTTAATTTTTGGTTATATAGAAATTTAAACCATTTATTTGAAGTGTTCGGTTACGTTAGATTTTTTTTTTAATTCAACCCAATTATTTGGATAATAAATTTTTTTAATTCAAATAACTATAATGGTTTGTATTATTTATTCAAAATTTATTTTTGATAAACGTAAAATGTTACTTTATAAAATATTTATTTATTTATTTTCAATATTTAGTTAAAATTTAAAACTCAATATCAATATATATTTTAAATAGTTCAAAATTATTTTTTTAAGGGTTGAAAGAATAAATAATTAAAAAATAATTATGCAATAAAATAAATGAATATATATATATAATTGTATTATAAGAAAAAAAAATATTTTTCTATTTACAGCAAATAGAAAAATAGAAATTAATTAAAAAAAAATCAAATCGTCAAGAGAAAAACCAGCATTAAATCATTGACCT
Source organism: Cucurbita maxima (assembly GCF_002738345.1). NCBI lineage: Eukaryota > Viridiplantae > Streptophyta > Magnoliopsida > Cucurbitales > Cucurbitaceae > Cucurbita > Cucurbita maxima. Next base: position 509,990 of record NW_019272070.1, read on the forward strand.
AACTCTACACGAAATGACCATTTTACCCTCGCCATGTTGTGCCCTCCTCCATCCTTCATGTGGCCAATTCAATGCCCCTCACATGGCTTCTGCAAGTGGCATCTCTTCAACCCATCAACCTTCACCGGCGGGCGGCTGTTTCCAGTCAGTATTATCAGAGATTCAGAGGCGATGCGACGTAAATTCATTCGAAACCTCGGTGAAAGCTCGGACGATGATTTCATGGTGATAAGAAGAATTGAGTTGGAGGAAGCAATTGAGAAGCTCTTGACGACCATTGGTAGAGTAAATTCTCTTCTCGATTATCATTTCAAGAATCGATTGTCGAAAATCGTTGTATGGGTTGTTGGAATTCTTTTCGATTGCGATGCTGTTTGGGATGCTGATCGCTACCGGGCTTTGGATTCCGGTGGATCTGGTGGTGGAGCTGCAGTCTTCGTCGTCGAGAGAGAGGCCGCCATTCTGGCGGCTGGAGCTGGAAGAGGAGAATCTGGATTTTGGGTGGTGGCGGTCGGGGTTAAAGAAGGCGGCGGTGCGCTTCTTGTCGGGTTCGACGATATCGGAGAGTTTTGGCTTACCACAGCCACCGCAGCCGGCGGTGGGAGAGAAAATGGATATGGAAAACTTCTTCATGCGATTAGACATCATTTAGGGAGAGAGGAGTTTGGGTCAGGCTTTTCTAGTCGAGAGAGACATGTGGTCAAATTATGGGTCAGGATTGGGATCAAAAAGCCCTTTCAATATTTTAGGTGCAGATTTAGCATCGGCTTAGGTTGATTTATATGTTGAATTTAGTACGAAAGCTTATGCTTTAAGAACAGGCTCAAGCTCCATAACTTAAGGTGGATTAGATCGTACATACTTTTCATATACACAAACGAAAAATTGGAAAATAAATTATCAACTTCAATTGTAAATCATTATTAGGAACATGCCAATGATTATTAGGGTAGGAAATGGTCGGAAATCCAATCATTTATTATTTGAGATTATAGGAAGTGACCTCGAGACAATTGGCACTACGAAAAAACTATAAATTTATACAATTTAATAAACATAATTGCACTCTCCTTTGAACCCTTTTCTATTCTAGAAATAATTAAAAAATAGTAATCTAGAAAGATTTGGATGTTAATTAAATTATAATGGAACTTAGGACTGTTACTATATGATTTTGCCATTTTTTAAACATATCATCACACCGACCCTTCACTCAATATAAGAAATTTCGTTCAAGTATAGTTTTTTTTTTTTTTTTTTTGGAACCAGCAATGATCAATAATGACTCGAGAGTTAAAAACGATAGATCATGTTCTCGACTTATCTCCTTCGTGAATATTTTATTTGCAATTGTCTCGCTCCTTGTTGTGGATTTCTCCATTGCTAGTTCCAGTTTTCTCGCAATTCGACTATTCTGTCTCGACCTTTAATAGTTGTGCCAAAATTCAATCTTTGGTAAGCTTAAATTTTCCTTCAAATTTTCCATTTCATTTCTAATTTGCATGGGCTAGGTTTTATTCGTTTTGCCTAGGTATGAGAATTCAATGTTGTCATGCATTCATTGTTGTTCTATGTATGTCATCATGGCGGAGTAGTCGTCGCACCTCGTTTGCTACTATCAATAATGTTTATAGTCGAGAGCGATGAGGAACAACACTGTTGTAGAAGAATGCTGTGTCTAGGGTTTTGCACAAGATCACATATGTGTTGCACTGAAAGTTGGATTAGTCTATCGAGCTGATTCAATCAAATAAGTTTGGTTCAATTCACTTAGACTAGTTCGGTACGGTTTGGTTCACTCAAAGTGGTTCATTCTTGTTTAGTTGGATCAATTAGGATCTAACCACTTCAATTTGGTTTGAATATTGGTATGCTTCAAACTTTTCTTACTTTGAGCTAGAATTTTCTTAGATAAGACTTATTTAGATATTTATTTTAATTGGGTGGTATGGTTCAAATTACTAGCTTAAAGGAGATTTTAAGAGAGAAGGCTAAGCACATACTCTTAGGAACTAAGGCAAGTGACTTTCTTATTAGATATTTAGTGATTGTTATATTATATACCTTGTTTGTTAGGTCAATTATTGTGATAATTGTTAGTACTTGTGAATGTTATTTTGAAATATTTATGATACCTTTTTCATGCATGAAAACTTGTGATAATTACTCTATCGGTATGCACAAGAATTATATTTAACAACGCTATATAACTTCGTGGCAATTATTCATTTGTGTGCTTGAAATTACATTGGAGTTGTGTGATATAATCTTATGGCAATTACTTATTTGTGTGCATCAAATTTGATTGCTACTTTGTGATTTTAACTTGTGGCAATTACTCGTTATGTCTTGAGTTACGCCCAGGATTAATTTTTCAATTTTTGTTAACACTTCTAATGGACGAAGTTTATTAATGGCTATAGAAGCCGAATTTCAAGATGATATAAAGGATAAAAATTCTTAGAAAAATTCTAATAACTAAAAAAAACAGAGGGAAATAGTGAAAATTAGAAAAAGTGCTCAAAGTCAATCTCGAAGGGGCAAAATGGTCATTTCAACCCCATTCCTAACTAGGGGATTGTAAGAGCCCTAAACTAATTAATAATGAAGGAGAAAAGAAAAAAAAAAAAAAAATAGTTGTGAAGTTAGGGTTTGAGAGAGAGAAATAAAGAAGAAAAAAATAAAAATTTCTCGAACCTACTCGATAGAGTATCTGAATTTGGCCGAAGATTCTTCTCATGAAAAAATATTTTGCACATTTGAATCACTTAAACAAATTAATAATCGATGAAGAGCAATAAAGTTTCAATTTTTAGGAATTAGGTTCTCAAAATTTGATATGTTGCGTTTGGAAAGATTTCAGACAACTTCTACAAAGGAAGCTAAAAGTTAATCAGTTAGAAAGTCGGAGTTCCGATGAACATCAAGAATGGTAAGTTTTACAGTTTTAGATGAGTTTTTTTCTATGTATAGTTAACTAATTAATGCAAATTAATTTGGATGAAAAGATGGATTAAACTCCACAACTTTGGTGAGAGAATGAAGTTGATTCAAGTTACAATCAAGTTGATTTGAGTTACTAAAAAAGATACAAAAATTCAATGAAAATAGAAAAGAATTTAAGAAATTGAGGAAATCTCAAATTCAAATAGGGAGGCCTAAAAGGAGAAGAGAACACGTGTCAAGTAGCGAATAGGACAAAGAAGTAGACACATGTCAGCTAGATGGAGGGGAGACACGTCACTAGAGGTTGAGTTGATAGCCCACCAACGATGTGTCTCGCAGTTTTGTATCTCAGATTGACAAGGTATTGATAGGATTACCTCCCCACCTCATGCTAACTATGAGAACCCGTTAGTTGATTCAATCTTTGTCAATGAATTCGAAAAAAGATATTTATATATAAGTTTGTCAAAATATTAAAATTTGTTATCATGTTTTTTCATTTACAACGGGAGCACAAAGAAATAGTTAGAGAGTCCCAAAAAATACTTGTTTTAAGTAGCAACCTTGGTTCAGAAGAGATGACGAATTTGTTATAGACTTTAGAGGAGAGGTTCAAGCTTAGTAGCAGCACGTAGTTATCAAGATTATATGACTGTGATCTGAGCCGTCCTCAACATTAGACAAGCATGTTCACAAAGTCGAGGTCGGGAACCCTCGTGGTTGGCCAGTGAAGGACAATAGTAATGGAGTCAAGCTATGACCCACTCTTTCATCATCTAAAGAAAGGAGTGACTAGGTGTTGCAATGATAAGAACCTACACTCGTTTAGGTGACCTAGATTATGAAGAGTTGAACTAAAATTCCAAATGCACGATTGCATATGAAATGCTTGTGAAGCAAGCTCGGATAGAAGAGAGCCTCTAGATAACACGATTTAAGAACTACTTCAGTGATGATAGTATTCGTGACTAGCAAGTAAACCAGACTAACATAAGACATAGTATGTCACTAAAGATCCATGGGATGGTCGGAGGCCATTAGGTACTAAATCCAGATTTAAATTATGATTAGAAACCAAGGTACAAGGCGTTACACCAACCCATAGAAAAAGTATAAAAAAACTTAAGAAAGATAGCCACAACACTTGAGCTTACATAGAGGTCTCTACGATCCAGTATAGTAAGAGGTTGATGTGTTTGGATGAGTTAGTGATGAGATATCACTCCTAAAGGAGGCTCGAGATTGGCTTTTTGGCTCTGAATCTCAAATTAATTAATGTTTTGATGATAACAAACCTACTTCCAATTATTAATCATTCTCAGTATTTTGTCCACAGTGTAAGGTTGGGAATAAGATTTCAACGTCTTTTTTGGTTCACTCAAATTAGAGATAAAACGAAGAAGTTTTAGTCAAAACAAGATACTCGACGTGATGATGTGGAGAAAAAATTGACATTGGGAATAAGATTTCAACGTCTTTTTTGGTTCACTCAAATTAGAGATAAAACGAAGAAGTTTCAGTCAAAACAAGATACTCGACGTGATGATGTGGAGGCAAAATTGACATTTGGACCAATCAAATTCAAAACAAGATATCTGACGTGATGATGTAGTGACAAAATTGACATTATGGAGCAGCGGCAAAATTGACATCATACACCAATCGAAGTATAACATTTAGAAATTTGGTAAAGTAACAAAGGGTGGAGTATTCGATTACATTTATAAAAGTTTTCATTACTTTTAAATTAAAAAATGAGTATTTGAATTACAAAATCATTTCAATTACACTTATAATGATTTCAATTAAATTTATAAAACTTTTTTTTTATTATATTATTACATTTCAATATGTTATATATATATAATAATAAAAATGAATTTAAAATGTTTTTAATATTTATTTAAAATAAAATATATTATATATATTTAAATGAAACATGTGGTCTATAATTTTTTACTATAAATTTTAAAAAATAAATATTATTTTTCGTAGTCCACGTTTCGGTTCATGTTTTAGTGGTCCGTATCAATTCCGATTTTTACAACTTGATCGATATTTAAACTCATCATCTCTTCGTATTTTCCAGAACAAAACACACATAACATTTCACAATACACAAGTTCGATAGTTTCCTCTATCTAAACTTTTTTTAAAAGCCTCCATTGTTGCTCTCTCCAAATTTCCAATTTTATTTCTTGTTTATAAGTGAAAGCATCCATTGTTGCTCTCTCCAAGTTTCCAATTTCATTTCTTGTTTATCTTATTCTGAGAGAGATGTCTATTGTAGTGTGAGAAAATTGTACATCTACTCTTTCAAAGAGTTGTGGTGTGTGGTGTGTTTCTATAAAGTTGAGACAGTTGTACCGGTTTGATCCTGAGCCGTAGAAAGGATTGAGTTTGCTCTTGCATTCGTAAAAGAAGCGGTATAGCGGTTGGACTCTGATTCGAGAAAAGAGTTAGAAAGTTTTATTCAAATTCACAAGAGGCGCTTGGCGAGTGGAGTAGGCCTGATACTATAAAACCACTGTGTTATATTCTCTAACCCCTTTTCTATTTAAATTCTAAATTTTAAGTTTTATTAAAAAAAATTTAATAATTACACGGTTGAAATCCTATTCACCCCTCTAGAGTTGTTAGATCTAACAATTGGTATCAGAACCCGTTGTTCTTATTGTTTTTTTTATATAAACTTTATTTTTAGAGCTTATGGCAAATCTACCTGTTATAAACGGTTTTTGTGAAGGACAATCAACTTCTAGACCTCCTTATTTTGATGGAACAAATGATACGTATTGGAAAGCTAGAATGAAAATTTATTTGCAATCGATGGATTATGAATTATTGTTGAATGTTAGTAAAGGTCTTTTCATTCCAATAAAAATTGTTAATAACATTGGAGCGTAAATTTGAGAATGAATTTGATGAACATGATATAAAAAATGTTGCTAGTGCTATAAATTATCGTTATTTAATAGAGTATCTATGTGTTGTTCAGCATCTGAAATTTGGAAAACTATTGAAGTAACTCACGAGGGAACAAATCAAGTTACAGAAACAAAAATTAGCATGTTAGCTCATAATAAAATATATGCAAATGAATCTCTAAGTGATGAAAAAGTAGCAAATTTTTGCTTCATGGCTCATGGTGACAAAGAGGATGAAGTCATGGCTCAGAGTAACAACGAGGATGAAGAAGACGAGGTAATTCTTGAATTTTCTTCTTGCGATGAATTATTTAAAGTTTTTGAGAAGATGCAACTTGATTTAGAAAAACTTAGTTCGCTTCAAAAGAAAAAGAAATATAAGGCTTCAGTTATTAAAAATAAGTATTTATCAAATGAAATTTTGAATAATCATAATATTGTAAAATTTGATATACCCGGTGAAAAGCATGTAAATGATTATGATGAGAAAACTGCATTAATTGATAAAATTAAATTTCTTGAGCATGATTGTTATGAAAAAGATAAGTTAATTAAATTACTCAAAGAAAGGGAATCAAATGCTATGCCACAATTTGGTAAAGCTAAAGAGTCTATTCAAAAGTTAACTATAAATTCTACAAAATTAGATAAAATAATTGAAGCAGGTAAGCCTTATGGTGATAAAAGAGGATTAGACTATATTGATGAATGTTCTAAAACAATATTTGTTAAAGCATCTTCTATTATGTCTAAGCCTAACACATGCAAATTCGTATCTCAATATGATAGATTTGTGTCTATATGTCATGTGGTGTTGAAGGTCATATTAGACCTAATTGCTTTAAATTGAAAAATTCTCAAAACATTACTTACGTAACAAAATTTTCTCAAAATATAAAATTTAACAATGTTTTAAGAAATAATTTTTCTATTGAAAATAGTCCAAGAAATAAATTCCTGCATGATGTTTGTTTCTCGTGTGGTAAGTTTTTTAATATGAATACAAGCACGATTCCTAAATTTGTGAAAACTAACTTGTTAGGACCAAAACAAGTATGGGTACCAAAAGGTCAATTTTGAATATTTGAAAGCCTCCAAAAAAGATAAGTGGTATTTGGATTGTGGTTGCTCAAGACGCATGAGGGGAAACCAATCCAAGTTGGTGAATCTTTTCAAGAAGGATGGCAGCTTAGTAACTTTTGGCGACAACAATAAAATTAAAATAATTGGTAAGAGTACTATAGGTAATGACTCTGGTACTCTCATAAAAAAATGTACTTTTAGTTGATGGTTTAAAGCCTGACTTACTTAGGATTAGTCAATTATGAGATAAAGGTTTTAGAGTTATATTTGATAAAAATAATTGCATAATTGAAAATGTTAGTGATAGAAAAGTGTTGTTTGTTTGGAAATAGGGATAAAAATGTGTACATTATTGATTTAAATGATTGTCCAACAAATGATAAATGTCTTTCGGCTTTGCATGATAATTCTTGGTTATGGCATAGAAGATTAGGACATGCTAGTATGCATTTGATTTCAAATATCTAAAAAAATTCATTAGTTAGAGGCCTTCTTAACTTTAAATTTGAAAAAGATAAAATATGTGATGTTTGTCAAATGGGTAACCAAAGTGGACTTATTTGGCCTTTATAAAATACCTAGGTATGGAGGGAATTACTATGTCTTTGTGATAGTTATGATTTTTCGAGATTTACTTGGGTTTTGATGATAAAACATAAAAATGATGTTTTGAAAAGATTTGCTAGTTTTGTAAAACGTTTTCTAAAACCGAGTCCAAAATGAAAAAGATTTAAATATTTACTTGGATTTTGATGATAAAACATAAAAATGATGTTTTGAAAAGATTTGCTAGTTTTGTAAAATGTTTTGTAAGACAGTCTAAAATGAAGAAAGTTTTTTAATTACTAAAATTAGGAGTGACCATGGAGGGGAATTAGATAGAGTAGCATTTGAAATTTTTTGTGAAGATAATAGTTTTTATCATGGATAATGGTTTTTATCATGATTTCTCCTCTACAAGGACTCCTCAACAAAACGGTATATTTGAAAGAAAAAAATCGTACTTTACAAGAATTTGCTAGATCTATGTTAAATGAATATGATTTACCTAAATATTTTTTGCGGAAACCGTTAATAATTATGTTTCAAATAGAGTTTTAATTAGACCTGGTTTAGATAACTCCTTATTAACTTTGGCATAATAAAATTCCAAATATTGGGTATTTCAAAATTTTTTTGTTGCAAATGTTTTATTTTAAACAACAAAGAACATTGGATATTGATATTTTTATTAGTTTTTCATCTATTAGTAAAGCTTATGGAGTTTTTAATAAGAGAACTTTAGTTATAGAAGAATCTATGCCTGTGATATTTGATGAATCTTGTAATGATATTTTTAATGAGTCTATTTGTAGGGATGATTTAGAAAGAAATTTTAGAGATTATGTGACAACGGAAAGGAAACTCTTTCAAGTAAAGAAAAAATGAGCTTAAATGAAAAGAAGAAATTTTTTCTATCAGTGCCAAAAGTATGGAGGTATGCCTCATTTCATCCCAAGGACTTTGATAATTAGTGATCACGAACAAGGTGTGAAAACTCGTTCCTCTATTAATTTATTTAATAATCTTGCTTTTGTTTCTCAAATTGAACCAAAAAGTGTTAAGGATGCCGAAAATGATGAGTTTTCAAGAAGAACTAAATCAATTTGAAAGTAATAAAGTTTGGGAATTAGTCCATAAACCCTCTATTATTTCCATTATTGGAACGAAATGGGTTTTTAAAAATAAAATTGATGAAAATGGGAATATCATTAGAAATTAGAGCTACCGTTGTAGCTCAAGGTTATTGTCAGGAGGAAGGTATAGACTATGAAGAAACTTTTGCACCTGTTGTTAGATTAGAAGCTATTAGAATGTTACTTGCATTTGCTTCTTACAAAAAATTTATATTATATCAAATGGATGTGAAAAGTGCATTCTTAAATGGTTATATTATAGAGGAAGTTTATGTAAAATAACCTCCTAGATTTGAATTTCCACATCATGTTTATAAGTTGAAAAAGACTCTTTATGGCTTAAAACAAGCTTCGAGAGCTTGTTACGATATACTTAGTAATTTTCTTATTGAAAATGATTTTAAAATGGGTAAGCTCGTACACTACTCTCTTTATTAAAATTAAAGAAAAAGATATGCTATTAGGGCAAATATATGTGGATGATATTATGTTTGGTTCTACAAGACAGTGCCATATGTGTATTTCTTTGTCTTCATATACCATATAAGGTACGACCAATATAGGAAAAATGTAGCATTAACGAATTTTTAATTGTGGATACATATGGATCCTTAGCATACTAAAACGACTGCTATTATTGGTATCAAACCAATAATGATTCATACAAGCTAAATCTTCTAATCGATAATTGGGCCACAAAAAGAACTTGAATTTATTTAGTTTATTTTTATATCTATCAAGATGTTTGCTTCTTTTATCTAAAACTTGATCATGAGTTTTTACCTTATTTGCATTGTAAAATCTTGTATTTCTATGGATATCATTTCTATTCCCAGAATTGAAACAAATTAGAATTCTGGACTCTCTACGACATCTAGGGGATAAGATATTTTCCGGAACAAGCAAATCATAATGATTGTTGGTTCTATTTTCATTCGTTTTTTGATGTATTGCAATGGATTCAACAAAACTCTTTTTCTAAATGTCTAATGAGTTTGAGATGAGTAGGATGGGAGAGCTCTGTTTCTTTCTTGGACTTCAAATCAAACAACCGAAAGATGGTATCTTTCTAAATCAAGATCAAGAGAAGTACATTAAGAATTTATTCAAAGGGTTCAAGTTCAATGGAGGTAAGATTGCAAAAACTCCAATGAGCACATCTACCAAGCTTGATAAGGATGAAAAAGGTAAATGTGTAGATATAAAATCTTATCGAGGTATGATTGGATCTTTACTTTATTCTAGTAGACTTGATATTATGTTTAGTGTAAGTCTTTGTGCTAGGTTTCAATCTTGTCGTAAGAAATCTCATCTACATGCCATTAAAAGAATATTTAAATAATTGCTCGGGACTATTAATTTAGGATTGTGATATCCTATGAATGGAGTTTAAATTGGTAGGATATTCATATGCGAACTTTGCGGGAAGTTTACTTGATCGTAAAAGTACTAGTGGAACTTGTCAATTTCTTGGTACTTCATTAGTTTCTTGATTTAGTAAATAGCAAAATTCGGTTGCCTTATCTACTACAGAAGCGGAATATATTGCCGCAGGTGTTGTGCTCAAATTCTTTGGATGAAATAAACTCTGTGATTTTAGATTAAAATTTGATAGTGTGCCTATCTTTTGTGATAACACCAATTCTATTATTCTAACCAAAGATTTTGTTCATCATTCTAGAACTAAACATATTGACATTAGACATCATTTTATTAGAGAGCATGTGCAAAATGGACATATTATTCTTGTTTTTGTAAACTCTAATAATCAATTAGCAGATATTTTTACAAGCCGTTAAATGAATTTTTTTTTTCAAAACTAGGCTTGAGCTTGGTATTATTCGGTGTAATATATCTTGATTTTGAGTTTGGTATTACTAAGTGTGATATATCTTGAATTTTATAATCTTAATTATAGGCATGTTCTTAGGGGAACATGTTATTCTTTTATTATTGTTTTATTGTTCTTTTTTATGATTAAAGGGGAGAAAATTAAGAAAAATATGCTTTAAGTTTGTTATTTTATAATTAATGAATCACTTCGTTGTTATTTTATAATTAATGAATGACTTTGTTGTTGTGATGTTTCATAATTCATTGGAGCATTAATATAGGGGAGAATATGGATATGAGTGAATTTCAAATTTCTGATAATATATTAGAATGCTATGATGATGCATCGATATTGGTATCACGATATTATTATTTCGACATGTTCATCATTTTAAGTTTTATGATTTTATGGAATTCATACTACTTTTCTCGGCTGTTGCCTTTTTTACCCTCAATCTCAAATTAATTAATTTTAATTAATTAATTAATGTTTTGATGATAACAAACCTACATTCAATTATTAATCATTCTCAGTATTTTGTCCACAGTGTAACGTTGGGAATAACGATTTCCACGTCTTTTTTTGTTCACTCAAATTAGAGATAAAACGAAGAAGTTTCAGTCAAAACAAGATACCCAACGTGATGATGTGGAGGCAAAATTGACATCATGGACCAATCAAATTCAAAACAAGATACCTGACGTGATGATGTGATGATAAAATTGATGATATGGTTACAAAATTGACATCATGGACCAACGGCAAAATTGATATCATAACCAATCAAAGTATAACAGTAACAAATGGTGGAGTTTTCCATTACATTTATAAAAAAATTCCATTACTTCTCAATTAAAAAAAAGAGTATTTGAATTATAAAATCATTTCAATTAGATTTATAAAAGTTTGAATTATAAAATTATTTGAATTACATTTATAAAAGTTTCGGTTACTTTTAAATAGAAATAAATTATAATGATTTCATTTTTAGAAAGAAAATTATTTGAAAAAATTATTTCAATTACACTTATAATGATTTCAATTAAATTTATAAAACTTTTCACTTACTTATTCATTAACATTTTTTTAATTATATTATTCCATTTTAATATGTTATATATATATATATATATATATATAATAAAAATGAATTTAAAATATTTTTAATATTTATTTAAAATAATATATATTATATATATTTAAATGAAACATGTGGTCTATAATTTTTTACGATAAATTTAAAAATAAATAAATATTATTTTTCGTGGTCTACGTTTCGGTTCACGTTTTAGTGGTCCGTATCAATTCTGATTTTTACAACTTGATCGCTATTTAAACTCATCACCTCTTCGTATTTTTCAGAACACAACACACACAGAACATTTTACAATACACAAGTTCAATAGTTTCCTCTATCTAAACTTTTTTTAAAAGTCTCCATGGTTGTTGTCTCAAAAAGTTTCCAATTTTATTTCTTGTTTATCGTGAAAGAGAGTCTATTGTAGTGTGAGAAAATTGTAAATCACTCTTTCAGAGTTGTGGTGTGTAGTATGTTTTTATAAAATTCAAACAGTTGTACAGGTTTGATCCTGAGCCGTGGAAATGATTGAGTTGCTCTTGAACTCGTGAGCGGTGTAGCGGTTGGACTTTGATTCGAGGAAAGAGTCAGAAAGTTTTATTCAACTTCCCAAGAGGCGCTTGAGGAGTGGATTAGGTCGAGTTTGAACGAACCACTCTAAAACTAGGGTGTTATATTTTCTAACATTTTTTCTATTTAAATTCTAAATTTTAAGTTTTATTCCATGTTTTAAGTTTTATTGTTATTTAAAAAAAAATTAATAATTACATTGTTGAAACTCTATTCACCCCTCTATAGTTGTCATATCGATCCAACATCGACTAGGCTAACCTTGAGATATTATGAAAACTAGCTTAGGTAAACACCAAAAAGACTCATCAAATGATTAACTACTCCCAAATAGCAATTTAGATGAGTAATAGTGCTCTAGCAGCAAGTGACAGGGTGTCACGCTATGAGAACCCAAGTTGGTCACATGAGAAGGAACTATTAAGGCTATTCTTGGTAAGACAATAAGGACTACAAGGTTCATGTAAAGGTCATGTTACATTCAAATGAAGATTAGAGAGAAGAACATACCAAAAGTTTCATTTAGGAGCTATAAGAGAATTAAGAGATTACCGTTATGTCCTTCGACGTAACTATTTCTTGTCGAGTTTAAAGAACTAACAAATCAAGTGTTTGTAGGACTTTCTTGATATGGTTATTATTGTCATCATTGATGACATATCAGCGTTTCAAGGTGGAGGAGGATTACAAAGATCACATAAGAAAGATCTTGACAGTGTCAAGTGTGTGCTAGCTAACGCCAACCCTCAAAGTGTATCTAGAGAATTGTAAAAGGAACTCCAATCAAACGGGAGAATTGGAATGAACAAATCAATTTTGTGATTGCCTAGATGGAGGACTTTGATGTCATGTTAGGTATGAATTTTCTACTAAAATACAAAGTAATTTCCATGTCTCTAACTATTGTTCAAATTAATACTCGACCACTTAAATGGATGAAGATGATGTCAAACACTACCATTGAGACAAGAACCAAATTAGAAATTAAGCAGCGAAAAATTAAATTACATTATCATAATTCATATTCTTATAATAATGTTAAACACGAGAAATATGCAACAAACACAAGTTGAAATAGTTCAATTGAGACACAAACCATAAAAATAAAACTAGAAACATAATCCATGATCAAGTTTAGGAAAGAATCTGAAGTTTGAAACAAGTAGTTATTTGTTTCAACTTTATTATTGATAGGAACAAAGACCTTGGTTTGCTGAAGTGAAGCCTCCATCAACAATTAAGTTATGTCCACTCACAAATCTCGATGCATCACTTGCTAAATACAAAGCAGCTTCAGCTATATCTTCGGCCCTTAAAATATCTCCACATTTGAAATGCGAATAAACATTAGGAAACTCATCGCCATCTTCAAGCTTAAATAGATCCCTAGTCATCTGCGAGGGCACTACATGGGGCGACACACAATTAACCCTTATCCCATATCGTCCTAAATCAACCGTTGCATTCTTCATCAATCCCAACACGCCATGCTTTGAGCTCGTGTACCCATATGGCCCAATCCCACCAATTACCGAGCAAACACTTGCCGTCATGATTATGCTACCTTGACGAGCTGGAATCATCGCCCTTGCAGCATGCTTGGTGCCCAAAAACGTCCCAAGTAAGTTGACGTTGAGTACATTTTGAAAGTCCGATGATTCGTTTTCAAGAAAGTTAAATTTGAGAGTTCCAGAAATGCCTGCGTTATTCAACATGATGTCTAACTTGCCATACTTGGCAATGGCTGTGTTAACCGCATTTTCGATGTCTTTCTCTTTCGTTACGTCGCAGTGGACGAATGAAGATGACGAAGAACAGAGATGGCGGGAAAGAGAGTGACCGACATCGTCTAGGATGTCTGCAAGCACCACTTTGGCTCCATGCTTAAAGAAGAGTTTTGCTGTGGACTCCCCAATTCCTCTGGCGGCGCCTGTGATTACTGCCACTTTGCCTTCTAGCCTAGTAGTGCACCAAATAGTGAAGTGGTCGTAGATATTTAAGTGACCAATTAAAATTAAGCATATTAAGATTTTTTTTTTTTAAAAACAAATATTAAAATTAAAATTCAAAATGAAACCGTTTACATTCGAATATATAACTTTTTTCATCATAAGTTAACTATGCTTCAAAATTTAAACCGCTTAAAATGGTTAGCGACTTAGGTATATATCTTTAATTAAGAAACTAGATTTAAATATTTCAATATTCATTTGTGATCGAGTAAAATGAAATGAAAATGACATTTTTTTTTGTACAATGTTCCCGGCTTAGAATTGGAATCTAGATTCGATACCTAAGGACGAAATTCTCTTGCATACAAACATTACCCTGTTACCAAGAGTGATGACTATCATCTCCACAAATCATGGTGGGTTCTTTTAACATGATTTGTTATCACTCACGTAGAAAAATTTCATGGAGATCACACAATATAAAATCGCTATAAGAAAACTACGCTTAACTTTGAAGTTTCTATGATTGAGTTACTTAAAAAGAAAGTGCACTTTGTTAATATAAGTAGTAACTTTAATTCTTTTAAATTTTTTTCAACCATTATAACCTCATGATCCACTCTCATTCAGATATGGTCTTGGTTCATTCATGTACCCATCTTTCACTCGAGCATCACATGCCCCCATATATTATAATAGTTAGATGGAAAAAGAATTTTCGATCAGTTGCCTTGGCTCAATTGCCTCATTTTACCCTTTTGAATCATTTCAGAACCATTTCTAGTACAATTAGTGCCGGAAAATGTCATCATAACCACCATTTTAGACAATTTAAATTTTTTTTAGCATTATTTAGAATTAATCTTGGAATAGTTGTGACAATGGCTCTATGGTGGCTCTGAGCCTAATTTTTTGAATGGATGGAACATTATAGGTGAAATTGGACGACATGAAGTTGAATCTAGGAACAAATCAAGCTAAGGAGCACTAGGTTGAGATTGACAGTTGGAACACCTACGAGATAGGTTGGATGCAGTTGTTTGATGCATGAATAACACATCACTTAGGGTACTATTTACATGTTATTATTTAAGTAATGATATCATAATGAATTATGTGATGCATGTAATTCCTTTTATGTTTGGTAATGAGTGTTATGTTGATGGGACTATGTTTATGCCTAAAGAGATACCATGATATATCATGTATGATAAGCATGAATGAAATATCATGAATATGGATGTACGTCTCCTAAGGAATTTACGTCTTGATAAGCATGAAAGTATTTGTGTATCATCTTGATTTTAATGTGGGACCTCATGGATATTGTATGTCATATGATCATGAATTACTTCTCTAACATGTTTTGTACGGATGCGTACACCATGACATTTATTAGAGTTCCTTTCCTTTTTGTTAGTTATTGGCCGCACGAGTGTGCACTAGCTCATAGTCAAGCGTATGGTGTATGTTAACAAACCCACCTAATGGGTTTATGTGCTCGTGCATGAATTGTGTATATAGAATTACTATGCATCTATCAAGAATAGAAAGTAGAGCCTAATGAACAATCATAAAAAGTTTGGTCCCACCACTCTAATACATATTTCCTCAACTCTAACGGTGAAGTCACTTACTAAGTTTTTTTAACACTCATCATATGTTTTTTTTCGATAAAGAAAAAGAGTTGATGCACAGTTGACCGTGTTTGCTAAGGAGGCCATGCAAATGTTTCAATGTTCAAATACTTTAGTAATATTTTTATCTTTGAATTTATGTTCAGAGATATTTGATCTAAGTTGCTAAGTGTACGAATATCTAGAATGTTAGAGCCTCATATACAAATGGTCGTGAGCCGACATTATTCCAAGGAAAATAACTAAATATTTGTGCCTCATGTATAACGAGTCAAGGGTTGGTGTGTTCCTTTGGGTGTTGAGGCATCAAGTATAAATGGTTGGGGTGATACGCCAATATTGAATAAAGAGAAGCATTGATACCCTAAGTATAAATGGTTATGGGTCGATATAATGAATCTTGAAGCAAGTATTGAGGTCTTTGGTATATATGTTCAAGGGCCAATATGTTGCTCACTAATTGAGTTCTTGGTATAAATGGTCAATGGTCAAGGGTCAAGTGTTGATATTTGTATAGAAACATTAGTCAAGGGTCAATGTATCTCGAAAGAGTAAGTCTCCGAATATGGAAAAACGATTGATAAGAACTTGGAAAGAGGTTGAAAAGATAGGTTAGGACTCGAAGTAATGTTTGAAAAATAATACTGGTCAAAGATTGAGTGAGTAGATTGTCAAAATATCATCATTAGTCCAACAGGGTCAAACCCAATAATTGTACGAGCCTATTGTCTACCTACTTTAGTAAAATAATTTAGATATTTTAGGAATAAATAATTAGATATTTTAGGATTAAATTGTCTAGCCTCTACTATAAATACTCATTTACTGTACTAAGGTTTTCATCCCAAGAATCACCCTACTAAGATTTTCATCCCAAGAAATCCAAAAAATCAAGTATAGTGCAGTTGTATTCTACAAAGTGTCTTGTAATCTTTTCTCGATTGGTCTTAATAAAGAGTTCAAGTGCACAAAGAGTGGGGTTTAACAATCTTCTATTAGAGCAAGGTTGGTGTAGGTTGTCTGATCTTTTGGAATTCTTAGTATGCTCTATGGTGGTAGCTCTATTTTATCTTCCACATTAGAAAAGATTTCTTAAGATTAGTAGTGTGTGAGTTTCTTTGTGTCGTGATTAGCCATTGCCTCTGCAACTTTTGTATCGAAAAGATTTGTTTGGTATTACTAAGGTATTGCCAACATGATGTGTGATTTCCAAATTGTTGGAGGAATTAAGAAAATCAACCGTAATAACTACAACAAGTGAGCAACATGCATGATTTCCTACTTACAAGGATAGGACCTTTAGGAGGACGTTGGTGGGAGTGAAACTACGTCACCAGAGGAGGATCCTAATGGTGCCTTTGTGCAAATGGAAAATCAAAGTAGGCAAAACGATGTTTTTCTTGAAGACCACAATAGAAGAAGAGATGTTAGAGCACATTTGAGATGATAATATATTGAAAGAGGCATGAAACACATTCATAAAGTTGTTCTGAAAGAAGAACGATTTATATTGCCAGACTGGGACAACATTGAATTTTTCCGGGGGGGGGGGGGGGGGGTG
>NW_019272070.1:527550-532371 GCF_002738345.1 Cucurbita maxima
GGGGGGGGGGGGGGGGGGGGGGGGGACTGTTCATATTTGGTCAAGTGCTGATGCGCCTTAAAATTCAAGTAACACTTATGTTGGTGAGCAAAAAGTGACTCAACCAAGCGAACCTAGTGAAAAGAAAATGGCACCTCAACAACTTAGATGGTTAGAAAGAATCCCAAATCCAGATCCAAAGTATGCCAATGTAGCTATTATAGAAGACGAAGTTAACAGAGCTAGAGAGATATGAACAAGCATCACAAAATACATATTGACAGTAGGAAATGGAGGAAGATGTTAGATAAAACCTGAGATTTCCTTATTTAGGTTTACACCTTTCTATTAGGTGATTGAATATCTTTGTTTGACCATTTGACAAACACATCGAATGGATTACCAACTTTTTAGATGACCATTTAGAAGTACCACAGATTTAGTTGGCCACTCTTATGTCATTTTTAGGATAAGTTAAATATTTAAACAGTGAATCTGTTCATAAATATATCATCACCTCATTTTAAGCAAAAGTCTTCACCAATTCTCTCTCTATGTTATTTTTCGCATTTTTATTTTCTTCCAACAACTTTTTGTCAAACAATTTCCAAACAATTTCACTTGCATTAGAGCAAAATCAAATTTGGGAAATAGTGCCAAGACCAAATGATATCAAATCCAACTCTTGAAAGTGGGTTTACGAAATGATTTTTCTCTTAGAGGGATCAATCGAGAGATACAAGGCCTAGACTATAGCTCAAGGGTTCTCTCAACAATATGGACTAGACTATGATGAAATGTTTAGTCTAGTGGCGAAGATCACTATTGTATAGGTTCCTCCAGCACTTGCGGTAAGTAAAGATTGAAAATTATGGCAGATTGATATAAAAAATGTTTTTTTTGCACGGAGAGTTGGACTGGAAGTACATGAACCAACCGAATAAATTTGAGAATGTAGTTGGAGTCATGAGTTAGTATATGCAAAGTTTGAAGAAGCCTCATTTGGGTTCAGCTCGATAGATCCTGTGATATGTTAAAGTTACAATCGACTATGGTCTTTTGTACAAACCAATCCATGCCTTGAAACAAGTTGGATATTGTGATGTTCAATATGCAAGATATCACAATATCCAAAGATCAAACTCCGAGGATGTGTTCAGCTCTATTCGAGAACAATTTTTTTGTGTAGCAAAAGATAATCAATAGTATCATTGTCAACTACAAAAGCGAAATATAGAGCAGCGATTGAAGTAACTCAAGAAATTACGTGGCTGAAACTCTTAATGGAGAATTTGCACCAAAAAGTTGACTATCCAATACCACTTTACTGTGACAACAAATCTACGACTCGTCTAGTAGAAAATCTAATGATTCATGGTAGAACAAAGTATGTAGGGGCTGCCATTTTATTAGAGACAAAGTCATGAATGAAGAATATGGATGACCAAGTGGCGGACTTGTCTATAGAAGGGCCGAATACTTGTAAACATATGGGCTTTCACTATCGGCTCAACATGGAGTGGCGAATGAAGACTAATGCAAAGGGAAGTGTTAAAATCTCATCACTAGTCCAATAGAACCAAACCCAATAATTGCATGTAAGCACTTTAGGAATCAATTGTCTAGGCTCTCCTATAAATACTCCTCTAGTCTACTAAGGTTGTCATCCCAAGAAATCCAAGTAATCAAAAGTAAAGCAAAGTCTAGTAGTCTATAGAGTGTCTTGTACTCTTTTCTCGATTCATTTTGATAAAAAAAATACGAATATTTCCTACAAAGAGTTGTGTTCAATATAGATGTGTATGCATGACAAAAGTATTATGAATGATACTAGCATTATATATATACGTACTAGCATGATGTTGTAATGTATGTTGTATACGGGAACTACTTATTGAGTACGTTTGTACCGACTCTCCCCAAACAATAGATTATATGCATGTGATAAAGATTATCTACGAGCTTGGTGATGCAAAAGAGGAGACATGATAAAAGAGACCATTAGGATTATCTAGAACATAAATTTGTACAAGTATACATATTACCTCAATAGTATATGGATAATGGCAGGATACATCGCTACGAATAAAAATCTAACCTTTCTTTTTCTAAGTTACTTAAATTTTAGAGCTTTAAGAAAGAAATTCAAAAATGGAAGAAGGAAAAAGTTCCCAAGATAAACCTAAGAATTTGAGAAAAAAAAATTAACTCAAGGAATTTTAAGAAATTTGGATATGGGAAAGTAGTCATTTTGAATTTAATGCACAAATTTATCTATAGGGTGACTTAGAATTGCATGAATATGTAGGTATGAACTTATACCTAGAATTATGCATGTTGTAGCCTATAAATCATGAGCTATTTAGGCCTGATTGCATCTACAACCTCGTGACCTACTATTTAATTCTTCTATACACAAACTTTTCAAGATTGGCTAGAAAGCTTATGTAGGCTACTTATGCAACTCCAACGACTATTCCTTGACCCTAAGCCTAGTTGGTCAAGAGGTGTTGTTTCTAGAATCTCGAGCCTAGAAAACGATAAATATGAATGTACGTTAGGAAATAAGCAATTTGACTATAGATTTAGGACCTACCAATTAGAGAACATGATTGATGCCATATCCTTTAGTCCCTAAGGGACTAAGACATCCAAGGGTGCCCAGAAACTCACAAAAGTAGTTTAGATCCGAAGAATCTTCTTATTGTCCCAAAAGAGGTGTAAAGGCTAAATTAACACGAACATAGGTTGCACCAAGGGTGCATGGAAGCACGTGAAAGGCGCATGTGAGTCCTTTTAGCCTGTTCGACTTCCATTTCTTCATTTTTCGTCATGATTTTGATATTGACTTTGATTTTACTTGAACAAGGACCTACTAGTAAAATTTTCAAGAAATTTGAAGCTTCCAACGAGCATATAAGCAATCTAAAAAAAAGCATTTATAGGGATTGCTAAATCGTGCTAGTATGCGAGTATTCCTTACCATAGGTGATTTGAATATGGATGTTTAGGACTTCAGACGAGAAATTTTGGAAGATAATGCATTGTACGTAGGTTATGGATAATCATTGTTATGTCTCTGAATGAAATTTTGAGAAGCATGTTGTTTTTATGCTTTCTGCAGAGCTAGAAAGCAGTTATGCACGACTAGGTTTTGAGTTAGGTAATTTGGACAAGTAAGCTATGTAAAATATATGAAATTACCAAAATGCACTTAGACGAGTTTTGTGATGAATGTTGGTTAATATGCTTTTTGCTGCGTAGAAAGAAGGATGGACTAATGTGATCTGTGCTTGGGTGATTGATGGATGTTATCTTCCCGTTGATTTGCATGAGTGTTTTAGTTTAAGTTTTCAATGTTTTAGGTGATCTATAGGATTATCTCTTTAATTAGCTTACATGAATATTTAGATTATGTACATCATGTTCTAGGTGATCGATAGGATAATCTTCCTAGCAAACCATATACAGGAGAACCAAGTTAAGACTAGGGCACAAGAGTTAGAACGATTTTGTGTCGACCTAGGTCAATACATTTCCATTAGACCAAGCACCCTAAAACCGTGAGCAGCGATCAGAGGTCCAGACTTGTGTACATCCAAAGAATGGATTAGCTTGAAGAGAAAATCCTACGCTTGCTATAAACAAGAGACGAGATTTAAACTGCATAAATATCCCTAAGAACCTTAGTAAACCTCCACGATATTCAAGAATGACTAAGGTAGCACTCTAAGCTATAAGTAGTAGGAACCGTGTCATCATAGTCTCCATTGCCCTTCCCCTTTAGTACTAGTACTTTCGAGCTAGGCATGGGTCGGTTAGGGTAATGCGTGTGAAATAGTCATGGGTCTCTTGAATAGGGCCACTGAGTTGTAAACCTATTTTTGAGAAGGGAGCACGAAGCCACATATGTTGATCCAATAGCTAGCCAACACATAGGGAGTCGCTTCCCTCAAATTTAAGAGTTATCAAGGGTCTATCAATTAACGTTCCATGTGTTCAGATTAGTAGACACCATATTGTCTCATCAAATCATTCTGAGATAGCACCTCAACCCAAGACACCAATCTCTCACTACATTGCAAAAAAGGTACCTTAATTCAAAAAACACAAATGTTGTAGAACCCGTACAAATTCCTAGAGGATAAGATTTAAACCCGAGAACAACTCGATACTAAGGGACCTCCCCAGTTATTCATAAAGCAATAGATATGACTCTAACTACTTGGAGCTTAGAGAAAAGCCTATGGTGGCCTACTAGGTTAAGGATGCGACGAGAGAGAATACCAATAGATTAAAATACCCCACCCTTTCCCCTTTTATTCAGGTGGTCGCAGGTACTCGTTGAACTGGAGGTGTGCTTAAGAGCTACATTATCACAGTAGGGTGTTTTGCATTCATTTATTTACCATGGTTGTCTTGTCTTTCAAATCAGAGTCTAAAATTCGAGGTATCAAACATCGAGTTATGACATCTCTCTTTCTCTTTTCCATCTTCCACGATACCAACCATTCGTTTTTGGATTGTGATGGGAGGAGTTGGGTTTCTAGTTTTTATAGGATTTGTTTGGTTAGATCTAAGTTTTTATAAATCATTCTTAATGTATACAACCCATCTCATTTTCACCTCTACCTTTGGTTGGCTAATAAATTTAACCAATAAAAACGTGAGGACAATATAATTCACAATGTTTGTGGACAAGGGCCTTAGGTAGATCCACCCCGTGAATCTCGAAGACAAAGTCTACACAACCTCAACACGATGTAAATGTTTTTGTCTAAAATAATGATTATGTTTTTTTTTTTTTTTTTTTTTTTTTTTTTTTTTTTTTTTTTTTTTTTT
>NW_019272070.1:532619-536911 GCF_002738345.1 Cucurbita maxima
TTTTTTTTTTTTTTTTTTTTTTTTTTTTGTGGTTCTTGTTTTTGCCACCAGCTACCTCCTTTAACTCATAAACTCATAAACTCATTAGCCTTAATTTATTATTTTAATTATTATACTTTTCAATGTCTTATTATTGTTCATATAGTTTGATTAGATGTTCTAAAATCTCTTGTCTTCCCAAATTAACCACTAATCTTTTCTTAATTCGTTTTAAAATATTTATTTCTCTCTTTAAATCTAAATAAAAAACAATATTTTAGCCCAAATCTCTTAAAAAAAACAATATCTAATTGATTCTTAGAGTTTTAACGGTGAATTAACGATCGATGAAGCCTTAGAAAATATGATCTCGAGCAAGCTAATTGAAGATTTATTTGAATTAACTTAGATTTTAAGAGCGTTTTTTAAACCATTAGAAAGTTAATCGAACTAGCTTAGATACAATTTTTTTTAAGTTAAAGATACCGAAGTTCTTGAGAGAAAATAGAGTTACCTTCTTGCAGCAGCAGGAAGCAAGGAGACGCCCATGGCTGCTCTTGTTCTTCTTCTTCTCTCTCTCTACTTTGTTGTTGTCTTTGAAAAAGTAGTATAGATAAAATGGAATAAAGGCTTTAAATATGAGTATGTAAGAAGGAACCTTCAAAATACGAGTAAAGCTGAATCAAGAGTACTCTTTGTCCATTATTTACCCAGTGAATACTATCTCTACATACCAACACGAGTCCTATAAATATATTGACTAGCTTTGAGAAAAATTTTAGCTATTTAAAGAAGGTGGTGCTGAGTGGAGGATCTTCGAATTCAACTACCCTAAAACATGTTCGAAAACATTTTTAATACAACACAACGAAATGCTAAATTAAAAATACCCCATTCTAACTTAAGTCTAAGAAAGTAAATACAACTACCCTATGCATGTGTCATGGTCTCGAATTGCGATATCACCGTCAACCATACAAGAATGTCTATAACTACCATATGCATGGAATTCTCGAACGGTCCTTACATCACATCAAAGGTAAATTAATGAAAGCAGATCAAATATTTACTAGAATTTATTGAAGTTAATAAACTAAACTATATTAATTTTAAACATCTAAAATATTATCAAAAAAAAAAAAAACAAAAACAAAAACAAAAGGGATGTTATCAATAAAAAGAAGACAAGAACAACGTAATCATTTTGGGGACAATGAGTAAATGAAAGGTTGTGAGTGAGTGATTCATCTTTTGTAACAGTTACTAACAGCAATGTCGCCCACCAAATGATTGACTTCTGGCAGTGACCAGTCAGTTCACATACAGATCCACCCGTGATGAAAGATAAATGGACAAAATGACCGATTTCTTCTCCATTTTCATCATCTTTATTTATGTTTTTCTTTTGTTCTTACAATTTTTTTAAGTATTTTTTTTTGAAATCCACTCGCTAAGAGCTTGATGAAGTCATGCTTTAGATCTAAAAGAGTGATCGAAAGCTTGGTACCCTAGTTCTTTCGAGTGACTTCCGAACTACAGTCCTCATCCTTAGACAGAGCTGCAAGCTTCAAGAATTTAATATCAAGTAAAGGGGACTTTATCATGATCGTACGCCGGCTTGGGTATGATCTAACTAAAACGATTCCAAATGAAAGAGGACCGGACAATAGCCTTCGTCGAGTAATGGGAAGCGGGCTAGTCCCCGAAAATGCTCGTTCCTCTGATGTTGGGGCTGACAATTCACCTTGTGACTCATTACTTCGATCGAGTGTTCTTCGGACGTCAATCAATCTATCACAGGCTGCTCTATTATTGTCTGATTTTTTGTTGTTGTCTGATTACAATTCACCTTGTGACTCATTACTTTAATCTAGAGTCGTTAGAGTTATTATAAGTTCATATAAAATTAAGACCAAGAATGTCAATAGTACTCATACTACTATTATTTGTAACAACTCATACTCAAAAGGGAACAGCTATGCCCTAAACTAGTCAATAGATTGGTAAATCCTCAAATGTCGAACAAATGACTCCAAAAGAAAAGAAGTCGAGCCTCCTCGAAGGCATAGTAAAAAATGACTAAGATTCCAAAAGAAAAATGAGTCGAGTCTCGATTAAGGGGAGGCATACTTTGTTCGAGGGGAGGTGTTGGATGATAAAAGTCTCACATCGACTAATTTAGGGAATGATCATGAATTTATAATAAAAGAATACTCTCTCCATTGTTATGTGGCCTTTTGGGAAGCCCAAAGCAAAGCAATGAGAGCTTATGCTCAGAGTGGACACTATCATACCATTTTGGAGAGTCGTGTTCATGTAAAACTTTAAAATAATTACAAATAATTTGATCTAAATCGTTCATATATAGACATGCAACTAAAAACATCATAAACAATAATGAATTTACTTAAGATTGAATCACATGATATTTAACTTCTCTTTGTAAATATTTGATAAGATAATCATATGTCACTTTTTCTTACGACGGTGTCTATTGATTTGTGTGAGCTAATATAAAGTATTATATCAAGAACCAAATTACATTATTATTATAATTTATATCCTTATAATAATTTTAAACACAAGAAAGATGCAACACAAAATTAGAACTTGGGAAGAAAATTCATGACCAAACTTTAGAAAAGAACCAAAAGTCTAAAACAAGTAGTTCTTGTTTCAACTTTTTTAGTTATCAGATGGTTGATAGGAGCAAAAACCTTGGTTGGCTGCAATGAAGCCTCCATCAACAATTAAGTTATGCCCACTCACGAACCTTGATGCATCACTTGCTAAATACAAAGCCGCTTCAGCTATATCGTCTGCTCTTAAGATATCTCCATATTTGAAATGCGAATAAAAATTAGGAAACTCATCGCCATCTTCAAGCTTAAATAGATCCTTAGTCATCTGCGAGGGCACTACATGGGGCGACACACAATTAACCCTTATCCCATATCGTCCTAAATCAACCGTTGCATTCTTCATCAATCCCAACACGCCATGCTTTGAGCTCGTGTACCCATATGGCCCAATCCCACCAATTACTGAGCAAACACTTGCCGTCATGATTATGCTACCTTGACGAGCTGGAATCATCGCCCTTGCAGCATGCTTGGTGCCCAAAAACGTCCCAAGTAAGTTGACGTTGAGTACCTTTTGAAAGTCCGATGATTCGTTTTCAAGAATGTTGAATATGGGATTTCCAAGAATGCCTGCATTGTTCAACATGATGTCCAGCTTTCCGTACTTGGAAATGGCTGTGTTAACTGCATTTTCGACTTCTTTCTCTTTCGTTACGTCGCAGTGGACGAATGAAGATGACGAAGAACAGAGATGGTTGGAAAGAGAGTGACCGACATCGTCTAGGATGTCTGCAATCACGAGTTTTGCTCCGTGCTTAAAGAAGGTTCTTGCAGTGGACTCCCCAATTCCTCTGGCTGCGCCCAAGATTACGGCCACTTTGCCTTCTAGCCTAATCAAATGATTGTATTCGAGTTTGTTATTCTTTTTAAAAAAATATAATATTTATTAAAAAAATTTAATAATCTCATGAAGATTGTTAAGAATTATTGGAAGTGAGTCTCACGTTGGTTAATTTAGTGGAAGATCATGAGTTTACATGTAAAAATACTATCTCCATTGGTATGAGGCCTCTTGGAAAAGCCCAAAACAAAATCACGAGAGCTTATACTCAAGGTGGTGGACAATCTCATACAACTATGGAGAGTCATAACTCAAGCTGGTGGACAATCTCATACCACTATGGAGAGTCGTGATTGTTAACATGGTATCAGAGTCATGTTCTAAACGTAGTCATGTCAATAGAATTCTCAAATATTGAATAAAGAATTGTGAGTCGAGCCTCGATTAAAGGGAGACTATTCGAGAGCTCCATAAACCTCAGGTGAGTTATCTCCATTGGTATGAGGCGACAAAAAGAAAAAATAAAACAAATTCGACTCGAATTGAACCAGGTCAATGTGGCCAAAAACCGACCGAGATTAGGTTTTGAGAGAAAATAAGGTTACCTTCTTGCAGCGGTGGGAAGCAGAGAGACGCTCATGGCTGCCTGGTTGTTCTGCTTCTCTTTCTCTCTACTTTGTTGTTATTGACCAAATGCAATGAAGAAAGCTTTATATAAAGGAATGGAATGCTGAGTCATAACACGTGGTTGGTTCCTATCGATTCAAAATTTTAGGGTTTCATCTAACCCTTTCTCTCTCATTAAAAAAATTATGAAAAACGTGCTATTAGAAACAATATCTCATTTCAAAATTTCACTTTTTTTTTTTTTTTTTTTTTTTTATTAGCAT
>NW_019272070.1:537066-584039 GCF_002738345.1 Cucurbita maxima
TTTTTTTTTTTTTTTTTTTTTTCAATTAGCATCTTTTTTTTAATGGACCGTCAATCCAAGTTGTTGGATGAAAGCTGGTTTGTAAGCAAGTTTATGCTCAAAGTAGACAATATCATACCATTGTGAAAATCGGTGATTCCTAACACAAGTCATCAATAAGTCGGAGAGTTGATTAAAGATGATTATCGAGCCATAGGGATAAGAAAAGGATCAATCATCCAAAGAGATCAAATATGCTACAGAACAAGGTTTCCGACCCGCGTGTTAATTATATCTACAAGAGAAAGAATCTTATTATACATTAGATATTATATTTGTAATGACTCATACTCAAGATTCGAAATCTGGGTTCGACACTTGATGGCCACAACATTCTCCTGCATCCCTTGTGACATGGTCACGTTACTAATGGTATCAGAGCAGTACCTCTCCCATTAAGATGTGGTTCGAGTATGAACTAAAGAAGAAGTTAGTGGACATGTGACACTCGAATAAGGGAAGGGTGTATGAATGAACCAATACTATATATACCATCCACATATAACCGTTTTGATCGAGACAATTTTGATACAAACATAGATGTGTAATATTATCTTTATATTTTTGTGATACCACTAACAAAGCAAGGCAAGAACAAAGTAATAATTTTGACATTTGTGGGACAAAGAAGGAAATGAAAGGCAGTGAGTGGTTCATCTTTTGTAGTAGTTGGTTACTAATAGCAACGCCGCCCACCAAATGAGTGCGTTCACATGCAAATCCACCGGTGATTTTAAAGGTAAATGCTCCAATTATTATTACATTTGTTCTTTCTCATTTTTGTTTATGGATTAGAATAAACATACTTCTAAAATTCATAGAGAAAATATTGTTGAAGTATATTTAGAAAAAGAAATCAAGGAGGACTATTTTTTAAAATTATTGAATGTATGAGAATTACCGAAATGCCCTTAGGATGAATAGGACTCTCGAGCCGATCAGGTACAAGCTCCCCAGTTGTATGCGTATTTTAATGTTTTTCACTATGTAAGAAAGGAGGATGAAATGTTGTGATATGTGTTCTGGGTATTTGATGGATGCTATCCCCTTTTTGAGTTTGCATGAATGTTTATGTTATGCTTTTTGCACTTTAGGTAAACGATAGGAATAGATTCCTAACAAAACGTGCATTAATGAACCAAGTTAAAGTTAGGGCATTACAACTAGAGCGGTTTCCATGTTGACATAGGTTAATATGTTTTTAGTAGACCAATCACCTTAAGATCGTGAGCGGTGATTAGAGGTCTAGACTTAAGTGGATCTAAATAATTGGTTTAAACTCGAGGAGCTAACTTCGAGTGATTAGGAAACGCAAGATAAGATCTAAATTGTCTACACACCCTAAGATCTTACTAAACCTCCAAAGTTTCACAATTGCAGTATTCTTGGCTACAGACTAGCGATTGTGCGGCACTTGTTCTAACCCAACAAATAAGTCAACCGTGTCAAAATTGAATTTCGCGAACAATTTTGATGTAGGGTCGAGCCTCGAGCCACGTTTTGAGAGAAAAAGGTTTTGGATAATGTGGGCAAGGAAAATCAATTGCATTGAAAACATTTAGGCAAGAGAAATTGCAATACTTGGTCGGGGTAGGTTTGATGACTACTTTTTTCCCTTATAGTATATTTTGAGACAATTGAGGTCTGGCAAGATTAGACATGGTTTCACCGAACACTCATAGAACAAAAATAAACTTAAGAAAATAATACAACATGAAAGTAAGTAAAGGGGTTTAGCGTCATGGGCATGTGGCCATGGGAAAAATGTCCTGGATGAGCATGACCATGACACACAGCACAGTAGGAAATTTTAGAGAACTTATGAGCCCACTATCAACGTGAATGGTATCAATTTGAGGAGCCACTAGTTTGTGTAAGATAAACTAGCCTTGAGAGTGGACGAGGAACGACAGAAATAGTTGACTTGAAGATTAACTATTACAACAACCCGAATTTTGAGGTTTCCAATCTCGAGCGGTGACTAGAAAGACCAGACAAACAATAAACAAATGAAGGCAAAAACATAGTAAAATTTTGCGCGAATTAAAGACATACAACCATTATCAAAATCCAAAATCTAAAATAATACAAAACAGGTGTTGTTTAGGTTATTTATAAAAGGGGAACGAGAACGGAATACAAAAGTGTACAAATGACAACCCATAAAAATATAGACTACATTAACACCTCTTATACCCCTCTGTGACAGCACAACTTTCGAGAATTCCTCCACCTTCATCGGTACCTGCATTCACTTGGAAAAAAGAGAAAAGGGTGAGTTTAAAAAAACTCATTAAGCAACTTATTTGCAAGCTCTCATCATATCCATTTTTTAGTAGGTTTTCAAGGCTTTTCTCTAGGCTTAATAAAGTTTGGGTCTATTCCTACAACTATCTATGGGCATTTAGGCAATTTACATATCGTCTATCATTTTCAGGACATTCGGGGCGAACACCTCGAGGCTAATCCAACCTCAAGGTACTCTCAAATAACCTCTAATCGTCGTTCAAGATTCTATGGTGCTCGGACTACTGGAAGCTATTGACCGAGGTTAACTAAAAAACTGCCCTAACTCTAGCATCCTAAACTTAACTTGGTTCAAGCTATATTCCTACAATCACCTAAAAACAAATTCATAATTTAGAAACATACCATCAAAGTCAACTAGAATATATCCATTAATTACTCCGAGACAGATCACAATGTCTCATCCTCCATTATATCACAGCGGAATGCATTAAAATAGACATGCAACTTAAATTCCTATCATATGGGCATTTTCGTAATTTTTTATAACATACATTGTTCACTTATCTAAAATTGGTCATTACAGTCCTAAAGATGCATATTCTAACCACTTACAAGTAGAAGGTCGGAGCATTAAAATTGGTCACTTATCTAAGTTTGGAATGAACATGCTCCCATGGTAGAAGGTCCCAGCAATCCCTACAAGTATTACTTGCCTAAACTCCAAGCTTACTTTTTTGCATATTGAAAGCTCCAAAATTTTTGTAAAATAACTTGTAGGTCCTGATTCAAGTGAAATTAATATCAATATCGAAATTGGGATGAAAAATAATAAAAAATATAAAAAAGGAACTCACTCGTGCGTCCATACAGGCAAAGGAGAACGAGTATGCACAATTGTCACAGTCCTGCTTGTCCAATACTTGTTGCTTGTGGCCATGTTTTGGATGCCCTGGTCATACTTATCCAAGGCATGTTGTCTATGGTCGTATGTTCATTCCAAACTTCTTTTACTTGCTTTTATGTGTCGCTAGGTCTTTACTATTCATATCATATCAATACGAAGATATATAACCGTTCACCAAAATCATATCTACACTCGCCAAGGCTAAAATGTGCCAATACTATGGAAAGATATTACTAGGCGTTTAGCCTATAACATTATTTTCTCTCAAATTATTTGCAACAAATTTACTCGCTCACGTCTTATAAAATATTTTCTGTCAAACGTGACTCGAGGCTTGATTATATGTCAAGATTATCCATAAAGTTTGATTTTCACGTGGTTGACTTGTTCGCTGGGTTAGAACAAGTGTCGCATAATCGCTCTTCCGCTGCCGCAAGAGTGCAATTATGACAAGTGGTATTAGTGTTGAGTTAGCTCCTTGAATTATAGTAATCAAACATATCTGCTGAAAACAACTAGGTAAGTCTCAAACTGACTGAATCACGGAGATCAAAGATCAATTGCTCTATTTGAGTGAAGTTCCTGATGGAATGGGGCTTTTGAAGTCTCAAATGAACAAGATTGATGCTAAAGCCAACATGATCGATAAAATGGCAGGTCGCCTTGAGGCAATGCCGATTCGCGAATTAATGGTTAGGATCGAGGTCACAACTGTTGGTGACTTCGAGCATGGGGATAGCTCAACAGGCTCTGTTGCCTAGATGGATGAACATATCGAGGGCCTAGGCAATGCCCAACAAACAATCATTTAGATTTTCTTAAAAATGTATGAGATTTAAGAGTAGCCCTCGAAGTGGTTAGGGCTGGAGTGGCAGATCTGAGCGCCAAGTTAAATCTCACCATGAGAGTAGTGGGAACCAAACTTCAACTGAGAGTGCAATCCAATTTGACAAGGTGAATGTCTTGAAACCTAAGCCCTTCCACAAAATTGGGGCACCTAGTCATCTTGTCATACTACCCTAACTAGACTAGTCGTAGCTCAAAAATACTAGTGCTAGACTAGAAAGGGTAGTAGAGACCTTGTTGACATCGTTTATACTACTAATAGTCTAGAGAGTTACCTTCGTCATTATTGGGTACCGTGGAGGTCTACTAGGCTCTTAAAAGTGCCTAGGCAATTTAAATCTGGTCTCTCGTTTCTAGAACGTTTATGACTAACTCTCGGGCTAATCCATTCTCTGGGTGCACAAAAGTCTACAACTCTGATCACCACTCACGATTCTAGGGTGCTTGGTCTACTAAAAATAAACTGACCTAAGTCAACTTGAAATCTTCTTAGCTTTAGTGCTCTAGTCTTATACTAATTCTCTTGTGCATGCTTTGTCAGGGAGATTATTCTATCGATCACCTAAAGCATGTTATTCATAATCTTAACACTCGTGTAAAATTATTAGGGAGAAAATTCTATCAATCATATAAAGCACCAAAATCATAAGCAGAACATTCATTCAAACTCAACGAAACGATAACATCCATTAGTCACTTAGAGACAGATCAAAATAGCAAATCAAAGCACAGATTACAATATCTCATCCTCTTTTCTGACAAAGTGAAAAGTATTTAAAACAACATTCCTCTCAAAATCTCATCCTAAGAGCATTTTGGTAATTTTTTACATCTTACATAACTTACTCGTTTGAATTGCTTAACTCAAATTCTAGTCATGCATAATCCCTCCTCACTCTGCGAAAAGCATAAAATCTAGTATGCATCTCAAAATCGCATCCTAAGGGTATATCATAATTTTTCATAACATACATGGAATGCATTCTCATCCAAAATAGCACTTCTAAGTGGCTAATAAGAAGGTCTGGCGTCAAACACGCCGATGCACTCTTGGTTCAACATGTGGCGCACGTAGACTGGCACATCCGTTCAGGTCAATTTAATGTTAGGAATAGTGAACCTCTACATTAATTTGATATTGTCTACTTTAAACATAAGCTCTTGTGGGTTTGTTTTTGGATTCTCCAAAAGACCTTATTACCAATGAAGATAGTTTCACTCACTTATATACTTTTGATCTTCCCCTTAATTAGCCAATGTGGGACTCCAACTATCTTCAACATTTGGGTCGGCTGATTCGAGTCGAAGCTTGGGTAGAGTGCATGCGATTTTAAGTGGACGAGTTAGGTCAAAATGGTCTGTGGGTCCTCCTCAACCTTTGAGATGTGTGCCTCCATTTGCTTTTGACGCATATCCACATCTGGCAGCCACGTTCCACCATTACTTGTTTGACGCATTTCCGCTCCTCATCGGCCCACGCATACGCATATGATTTACAAAATTCCTTTAGTTTTCGATTTTTATTCTTAATTTTTTAATTTTTTATATCTTTTTCTACGAAACTTGAATCAATTTATTTCTTCACCAAACTTGTAAAGTTTTAATTCATCTTTCCAAAAGAATAATTTTCATTCCATTTCATTAAGTGTGAAAAGAAATAAATGCATTCAAAATTGGTCCAAAACACATAACATATTATTCTTGGTGATCACCAGAACTCAAATTCTGATTTAATTTCGGCTTTATTCACGAAGGTTGTGTAAAATCACTTCAAAAACAACATATTAAAATTTTAGAACCTAATTTCAAGTAAATCGCTCAAATCCGGAGAAAATCAAGATCAAAATCTTGAAAATCATACTTCCTATTCTTCGTTGATTCTGGAGAGATTTGAGCGATTCTAATTTCTAAATTGGTTCGTTTGAAGTCACTGAACATTTATCATAATCACTCCTCATTAGGAAAAAGGGGTCTTTTGCCACTCGGGATTGACTTTAATAGTTATGAAGCGAAAAATAGTAGACATACATTCAAATTTGGTTAAGTTCCAAAACATAGACATATTAAATAGACTACCAGAGTCATTTTCACCCCGCAAATCAAAGTATAAACTCTATAAACTCTTTTACTAAAGTATAAACTCTATTGTCTCTTTGTATAAACTCTATAAACTCTTTCACTAAAGTAATAACTCTATTATCTCTTTTACTCATAATTCAAAATTGATTATGCACGCATCCTTTCTTTGTATTCTTTTTTACCAGTCAAGGAGATCACGTTTTAAAAAATATCATCTCAAATTATTTTTTCTTTTGAGTTTAATAGTTATGAATCGAAAAATAGAACGATTGATTTATACCTTATCCACTCCGCTATATTTGAATGGACCTCCAACATTCAAATAGATAAATTTGTTTCCACAAGCTTCCCTTGTTCGACAATTAGTCTACTCCTTCCTTTGAGGACAAAGGTTTGTTACACTAGGAAAAAAAAAATCAATATACATGTAACTCACTTGCAACTCACGCCCAACGACGAATTCGAAGGCAACTTTGATAGATGAAAAAGATCACTACTAAAATTCATAAATTTTAAATTTACTAATTATCATGAAACAAAAAAATGATGCAGTCCTAAGATAGCAAAAGATATTAATATGTTTTGTCATGTCATGTCACTGTTGCTTTAGCCTGAGTCATTTAGAACCATTTAAAAAACTTCATAGACTAAAAATGCCTATTTTGAAACTATAGTTACCGAATAGATATCAAACTCAAATCTTATTCTACAACTAGATGTGAATTAGATATCAACTTC
Source organism: Cucurbita maxima (assembly GCF_002738345.1). Classification (NCBI taxonomy): domain Eukaryota; kingdom Viridiplantae; phylum Streptophyta; class Magnoliopsida; order Cucurbitales; family Cucurbitaceae; genus Cucurbita; species Cucurbita maxima. The sequence goes on from NW_019272070.1 coordinate 543,923, forward strand.
AAAGGGTTAAAACAACCTCTTGTTGGCATATCAGCACAGATCAGTAGAGCCCTTTGGGCATACCAAAGACCTCCAATCGAGACATAAACAAAGCTATCAAAATCAACAAAAAAGATATCACAACAACTCGAACATAGCAACCAAAAATGCTAATAGAAGAGGCAGTGTTCATCAACCTGCTTCGCCATAGTTCTAAGGAAGAAAACCTTACTTTCTCAACCTTATATCTGGAACCACCAATTTTCACAGCGTCCAACTTCTTTGCTTTAGTGGCTTCTCTCCTTTTCAATCTGATTCTCCTATTTGCAAACCCTTGGCTTGGTAGCCATTCCAATCCGTCGTTCGCCTCAGTCTGAGATTCTCGCGTTGTGTCTGATCTATGGAAATCCAGTGGCATCAGATCTGAAGCAGCATTGTAAGGTGCCGTGTCGAGGTTTATAATGTCGTCTTTTAGTATGTCGGAGTAGAAATCATCAGAACCATAATCCTGAATGCGAGAAAGCGGGACTTTACTAATCGACCTGTTGGGTGTTCTTTTTCTCTTGAGAATCTCATGTTTCACAAATCTACTTAGGCATTTAACTAGCTGAATGTCTAAACTAGGTCCAACTAAATATATAGCTTTGAGAGTATATGTGATGAAATGAAAGTCTAATAGAGTCCCCTTGCCTCATTTCTGGGATGAAATGAAACCTGGGAATCTCTAGTAAATGGTTTCCTTCACAAGATTAGTAAGAGGAGTCCCTAGACATTAGCAGATCCGTTGCACAACAGTAGTACGAAGAACAAGACTACTGGTGACAGGATGTTAGAATTTACCTTCTGCCCATCAGAGCATTCCACAAGTGCAGCTTCTGCAGCATCTTTTTGATTGGATTCAGATGTAGAATCAACCTGCTCGCCAGAATGAGCTTGCAAAGAGGATAGATTCATTTGACTACAAGAAGCTCGGTTTGAGCTACTATGTTGACGAAATTCATTATTCCTCCTGAGGCGGCAAACAACTAGAAAATCCTGCATCATACAAAAGATAGTTTGTCAATTTTGTAGCAGCACAAGCCCACAAGCCCACAAGCCCACAAGCCCACAAGCCCACAAGCCCACAAGCCCACAAGCCCACAAGCCCACAAGCCCACAAGCCCACAAGCCCACAAGCCCACAAGCCCACAAGCCCACAAGCCCACAAGCCCACAAGCCCACAAGCCCACAAGCCCACAAGCCCACAAGCCCACAAGCCCACAAGCCCACAAGCCCACAAGCCCACAAGCCCACAAGCCCACAAGCCCACAAGCCCACAAGCCCACAAGCCCACAAGCCCACAAGCCCACAAGCCCACAAGCCCACAAGCCCACAAGCCCACAAGCCCACAAGCCCACAAGCCCACAAGCCCACAAGCCCACAAGCCCACAAGCCCACAAGCCCACAAGCCCACAAGCCCACAAGCCCACAAGCCCACAAGCCCACAAGCCCACAAGCCCACAAGCCCACAAGCCCACAAGCCCACAAGCCCACAAGCCCACAAGCCCACAAGCCCACAAGCCCACAAGCCCACAAGCCCACAAGCCCACAAGCCCACAAGCCCACAAGCCCACAAGCCCACAAGCCCACAAGCCCACAAGCCCACAAGCCCACAAGCCCACAAGCCCACAAGCCCACAAGCCCACAAGCCCACAAGCCCACAAGCCCACAAGCCCACAAGCCCACAAGCCCACAAGCCCACAAGCCCACAAGCCCACAAGCCCACAAGCCCACAAGCCCACAAGCCCACAAGCCCACAAGCCCACAAGCCCACAAGCCCACAAGCCCACAAGCCCACAAGCCCACAAGCCCACAAGCCCACAAGCCCACAAGCCCACAAGCCCACAAGCCCACAAGCCCACAAGCCCACAAGCCCACAAGCCCACTCCTACCAGATATTGTCATTTCTGGGCTTTCCCTTTTGGACTTTCCCTCAAAGTTTTAAAACGTGTCCACTAGGGAGAGGTTTTCACGCCCTTACAAGGAAGCTTTCACTCCCCTCTCTAACCGACGTGGGATCTTACAATACACCCCCTTAGGGGCCCAGCGTCCTCGCTGGTACACCGCCTAGTATCTAGCTCTAATACCATTTGCAATAGCACAAGTCCACCGCTAGCAGATATTGTCCTTTATGGGCTTCCCCTTCTGAACTTCCCCTCAAGATTTTAAAACGTGTCCACTAGGGAGAGGTTTCCACACCCTCGTAAGGAAGGCTTCATTCACCTCTCCAACCGTTGTGGGATCTCACAATCCACCCCCCTTGGGGCCCCAGCGTCCTCACTGATATACTACCCGATGTCTGACTCTAATACCATTTGCAACAGCCCAAGTCGACCGCTAGTAGATATTGTCCTTTTTAGGCTTCCCCTTCCGAACTTCCCCTCAAGGTTTTAAAATGTGTCCACTAGGGAGAGGTTTCCACACCCTTATAAGGAAGGCTTCGTTCCCCTCACCAACCAATGTGAGATCTTACAATCCACTCCCCCTTAGGGGCCCAGCGTCCTTGCTGGTACACCGCCCAGTGTCTGAATCTAATACCATTTGTAATGGCCTAAGCCCACCGTTAGCCGATATTGTACTCTTTGAGCAACCCTTTCGGACTTCCCCTCAATGTTTTTAAACGCGTCGCTATAGAGAGGTTTCCACACTCTTATAAAAAATGATTCGTTCTCCTCCCCAACCGAGATGGGATCTCAAAATTTTTTTTGTCTAAACTCAAAATGCTCAATGTGCTTGCAAGGTGCTAGAATTGGAACAAACATTCTTCTAAGTAAGACCAATAAGAAAAGTAATTGAAAGAATCAACTCCTAGCTTCTTTGTGACAATATATCAGTGACTATATTTGAAGGAAAGATTTCAGAACAAAGGCAAAATGTAGTTAACAACATACCTGAGCTTTATCCTTGTTATATTCATGCATAATCCACTCTGTTCTTTCCCCTTTGGGTGCACGGCCAGTATGGAAAACCAGAGTCCTCTTGGTTCCAATAACATTGGAACCTGACTTAACATTACGTTCTTTCCCTGTAGCTTTCCAGTAGCCTAAATCAGTAGCTCTCCTGGTCTGATTACCATTTGGGTACTTCTTTCCACGAGGGGAGAAGAAGAACCATTCATTATCTGATTGAATTATAGACTTGGCTGATTACATGAAGAAAGAAAAAAGAAAAACATCCCCTAATCAAACACCAGAAAAAGCACAACCAAATTGGAAAGCATGAATCAAGAACAATCGAAATAGCCGCCAATAAGCATAATAGATTCGATGTAGGGTTTTCGACAAGGGCTCTAAGAATCAAAGACCATTGAAAAAAGCAACACTGACCAGGTAAGTCCCAGGGTTCGTACTTGTAAATTTCGACCTCCGCGATGATTTCAACGCTCTTCTCGTAGCCATCTAATTTCTTCTTGAGATAAAACGAAATCAACTCCTCATCGGTCGGCGAAAAGCGAAAACCAGGAAACATAGACGAAACCGCCATTGAAAGCTGCAGTTCCTTGGAAACTCCATTCTCAGAAGCAGCCGCCATTGCCAAATAGCTCGAGTTTTCAAATCACAAAAGGTGAAACAAAGGAACGAATTCGTATCTTCTTCGAGGGCTTGCGGTGGGAGAGAGGAAAAAAAAGCTTGGGAGAATTCTTCGCTTTGAGCGCATGTGAAAGGGATTTTGTTGAGGCATTAGAAACCTTGAAGAAAGTGAAATGACGCATGGGGGTTGATTTGAGCGGTGTATGTAGACAGTCGGATCGGAAATTGATGGCTATGTTGGCGCCGTTTCAATGGCGATAGGGTTCTTTGTTGAAGGGAAATAACGGTGGAGTTTTGGATTCATCCATGGGCGAGAAGTCAGCGCAGCAGGGGTGACTTGTTACCTCATTGGCCATGCCCATACTTCTCTGTCTCATGTGATTTGGGCTCTCAAGCTTTGTTCCCTTTTGTAAGAAACAAAGAAAGTGACTGAAATAGACTCATTGGTGGCTATAGGAAGGTTGAAATTGAGTTGTAAATGGTACTATCGAACCCGTTTGATTTTTATGATTAGTTGTCACGTTAATTTATGTCCTTCGTTTTTGTACATCCTACATCGGTTAGAGAGGAGTACAATTTATAAATATAAAGGTGTGGAAACCTTTCCTAATAAATACGTTTTAAAAACATCGAGAGGAAGCCCATGAAGAAACTCTAAAAAGGACAATACCTGCTGCGGTAGGTTTGGGTCATTACAAATGGTATCAGAGTCAAAGGCGATGTGTCAGCGAGGAAGTTGTTCTTCGAAGAGGGGTAGACATGAGGCGGTATGCTAGTAAGAACGTTGGCCCCGATGTGAGTGGATTTAGTGAGAGTCCCACATTGATTGCTAGAATGCTGGACCCTGAAGGGGGTGGATTGTGAGATTCAACATCGGTTGGAGAGGCAAACGAAACACCCTTTATAATAGCATGAAAATCTTTACTTTAAGGGAAAACACAAATAGGACAATATCGGTTAATGATGAACTTGAGTCGTCATAGTTTTTTATAGGATACTTCATAGCTTAAATAATGAGGAGTGCATTCCCTTCATGAAACCATCATAATGTTAATATCTAAAGAGCAACTCGAGCATGCCCACCAACTACTTAATCTATCCCTGTGGCCCTATTAAAGTGGATTTACAATGCAACAAACTTGTTCAGGGTGCCCCGACCATTTTCACACACAAAAGTAGCACTCATCATGAGTTAAATTACTTAGATAGTCCATCATCTCCTCTAAGGACGAGTTTACGAAACCATAGCCTAAGCTCTAGACCTATCCCTACACATAATAGTAACTCCTCATGTTGCCACACGTGTCATCCTATTTGACCTCGGTTAACCTCAACAGTACGAGCTTACTAGATGTCTTTTGACCTAGGTCACAAAATAGTATTGTTGAGGTACTAGAGATAAATAAGAGGCGTTCGGATGCGAGTGATATCGTTCATGCTCCTAGCACCTTCATAAGTCATCTGAAATTTCCTTTATAATACAAGATACGTTCTTTAAATGTTCAAATAAGCTCAGTAGGGAGATGACGTTCATCAATCAGAACACCGATCGCAACTTCCCATCCCTCTTTTAAGAGACCCAAAAGCAATAAAAAAAAGCATGCATCTTAAATTCTCATACTATAGGCTTTTTTTTTTTTTTTTTCATAAGATAACTTTATTACCCAAATTATCCTTCTTCGGTCATAATCATGCATATTCTAACCACCTAAAGCAAGATATGCTCACATGCTAGCATGTCTTAGGGATACCTACAAATATTACTTGAAAGTTTTAATGGGTACTTGCTTAGGTGATGCATGCCTTCTTGGTCTTGTTTTTCCGCTTGCTAAGAGTTTGAAGTTTCTCTAATAGATCATAATTCAAGTTAAATTAAGATCAGTATCAAAATCGAGACGAAAAACAGTCGATCTCGATATAGAGTCATGAATCTCGAGATAGAGAGCATATACTCCATGTAACGACCCAAATCCACCGTTAGCAGATATTGTCCTCTTTGGGCTTTCCCTTTTCGGGCTTCCCCTCAAGGCTTTATTGTGATGTCCCACATTGGTTGGGGAGTAGAACAAATCTTATAAGGGTGTGGAAACTGAGCCAGTCACCGGACGATGTGCTGGCCTTCTCGCTGTTCCCAAAGGGGGGTAGACACGAGGCGGTGTGCCAGGACGCTGGGCCCCAAAGGGGGGTGGATTTGGGGGTGGTCCCACATCGATTAGAAGAAGGAAAGAGTCTCAGCGAGAACGCTGGCCCCGAGGGGGTGGGTGGATTGTGATGTTCCCACATTGGTTGGGGAGAAGAACAATCACCATTTATAAGGGTGTAGAAATTCCTCAACAATCACCATATTCCTCTAATAGACGCGTTTTAAAGCGTTGACTTTCAATAAAGGGCCGTAATGGAATAAAAATTATTATTTGTTTAGTGACTTTTTCTCATATTTTATACTTTTTTCCAAAGACTATAAAATATGAAAAAGAAACAGAAATAGCAACCAACTTTAACTAATAATTAGGGTGGCTTACATAATAGCTAATATATATATATATATATATATATATATATATATATATATATCCTTCTAGCAACTTCCACGAACTATCTGAAAACCACTGGACTCCATTCATCGCACACTCATTCTCTGCTCCAATCTCAAGCTCAAGTTCAAGCTAAGAGGGAAAAAGGGCGATTTCGAATCATCCATCCGCCATGGCGCTTGTGCCAACCACGGCCGCCAACGATACCCAACTGATAGCGGAGGTGGATATGGGCTCCGATGTATCTGTACCGACTGTTCGAGCCACCGTCGTTCAGGCCTCCACCATCTTCTACGACACTCCTGCCACTCTAGGTTTCCTTTCCTCACTTACACTTTAATTTTATCATTGTGTAGTTATCTTACTGCTGTTTCTTTGCTAACCACCTCTTGGCTTGGGATGGTCATTTCAGAGTTTGGAATGAGTTCCTGATTGTTTTTTGGTGTGATGTTAGAAGCTTATCAGTTGTTTGAATGTTTTGTTTACTCTATGAAGCTTCTATCTGCAGATTTGCGAATAATGATTTAGTTCATTTAAGCTATTATATCCTCGATTTTTTTCGTTTTTCATTGGTTTTCCAGTTTGCTGTCAATATGAATCTAACTGTTAGTAGCCCAATATTGTACACTTTTGGCTTTCCTTAAAATTAGTTTGGTAGGGGAGGTTTTCATACCCTTATAAAGAATCCTCCGTTCCCCTCTCCAACTCCAACGAATGTGGGATCTCACAATCCACCCCTTCAGGGCCTAGCGTCCTCGTTAGCACTCGTTCTCTTTTTCCAATTGATGTAGGACTTTAGGCATCAAAAGGGGGTGGACATGAGGCGGTATGCCAGCAAGGACGTTGGGACCTGAAGGAGGTGGATTGGAGGGTCCCACATCGATTGGAGAAGGGAACAAGTGGCAGCAAGAACGCTGGGCCCCGAAAGAGGGTGGATTGTGAGATCCTACATTGGTAGGGAAGGAGAACGAAACATTCTTTAGAACGAGTGAAAATCTTTCTCTAGCATACGCGTTTTAAAAACCTTGAAGGAAAGTCCGAAAAGAAAAGTCTAAAGAAGCATCTACTATTAGTGAGCTTGGATCGTTACAAAGAATTTGGCAATGTCGCCTAACATTGTACTGTACTCCTGATTGTTCTTTTCTCCTTAATTTCAGTGCATTGGAGAAATTGTTTAATTCGTAAATTCCAAAAGTGATTAATAGAGCTGTGCATCATCTCACGTAGATATCAACTATTTTAGTAGATTGTACGCCATCTACTAGCCTATGACCATGTGGGTGTTGTTTAATTTCTGGGGTTGTAATGAAAAACTAATTCTGGTTTACATGAACAGATAAGGCCGAGAGGTTGTTGGCTGAAGCTGCTGGATTTGGATCCCAGCTAGTTGTGTTTCCAGAAGCCTTTGTTGGTGGTTATCCCCGTGGATCAAATTTTGGTGTTTCCATTGGGAATAGAACTCCCAAGGGGAAAGAGGAATTCCGTAAATACCACGCAGCAGCGATCGATGTACCTGGTTAGTCTTTGTTTCCAATTTGACTTTGTTTAACTTAATTTTGGTTGCACCTGTAAAGAGAACAATATTAGTGTCTTACCATAGATGATTTCAGGTTAAATGGACGTTGTTAGGTTCATAATAATAATACTCATTCTTGAAGGCCGACTTCGTTCCTCTATGAGTCTCTACCAAACTTTATTATATGGTCATATATTAATATCAAAGTCTTAAATCTTAGTTTGCATCTTCTGTTCTTTATGAACTTTCAATCTTTAAGTAGATAATAGCTCACATTAGGACACTACAATAAGAACTTAGTGATGTCACTCTATTCCATCTGAAATACGAGTCGGTTGTTCATGAAATGTGAAATGAGACTTTAGCCCTATTTTAATGGCTCCTGTAATTTTCAATTAATGAATGAGAAACAATGCTTCAAAAATCTACAGGCATTTCTTAGTTTCATTAGTTCAGCCACTCTACGAGGGAAGTCCTCGGGTTGAATCTTCGCGAGTTCATCCCAAACAAAGCGAACCCCTTCTTTCTGAGTCTTGGTCAGGAAGATGTAGATAAAACGTCAATAGTCTGATTCTTCTATGGCATAAGCTTTGAAGAAAAGAGCTATCAATCATCAAAAAATTGTCTTTTTTTCTCTCTTCCGAAATGAAACAAAATCCGTCAATAAATGACGAACCCCCTTATATAGATGATAGGACAAGGCTAAGTCAGTAATCTCGATGGAGATTAGGATGAACTTTGATGAATAAAAGACGAATCGGTAGAAATTCATACCTTCCTACTCTTTCTTACACCTAGACATAATATTTTGAAGGTCTAAAAGCTATAGCCATTGTCTGTCTTAGGTGCTGCTTAGGTAGACGTAGTTCTAATTGAGTAAATGTTAATATGTTGATAACGATACATGCAGGTCCTGAAGTTGATCGATTGGCAGCAATGGCTGGAAAGTATAGGGTGCATTTGGTAATGGGGGTAATAGAGAGAGATGGCTACACACTGTACTGTACCGTTCTATTTTTTGATCCTCAAGGTCGTTACTTGGGTAAGCACAGGAAAGTGATGCCAACTGCATTGGAGCGGATAATCTGGGGATTTGGTGATGGATCAACAATTCCTGTTTTTGAGACTTCAATTGGAAAGATAGGTGCTGCCATTTGTTGGGAAAACAGAATGCCACTCCTAAGAACAGCTATGTATGCCAAAGGTTAGTTATTCTTCGCTTGAAATAATAAAATCCCTGACCTTCCCATTTTAAATCCAATTCCATTCATTTTGTTCGACTGTAAAGTGCTCATTAACTAAATTAGATGAAAATTTTCATTTAACAGAAGATTTTCATATGGTTAAAGTTATACTGCTACCTTAACGCTCAAAATTTTTACTTGAAAGTTACGTAACTTCCGTCCACACGTTCCTTTTCTTTTGCTCGACCTGTCGATCACTAGAAACTGACTTATATTTGTGGTCCTGTTTTAGGCATTGAAATATATTGTGCACCTACTGCTGATTCTCGGGATACATGGCAAGCATCTATGACCCACATTGCTTTGGAGGGTGGATGTTTTGTTTTGTCAGCCAACCAGTTCTGCCGAAGAAAAGACTACCCACCTCCACCAGATTATGTTTTTTCTGGCACAGAAGAGGAACTCAGCCCAGATTCTGTTGTTTGTGCTGGGGGTAGTGTCATCATATCACCATCAGGTACAATCCTAGCTGGACCCAATTACGATGGAGAGGCACTTATTTCAGCAGATCTAGGTATGTCATGACGTCCTTCTACTTATAGTCATTAGAGCTTTAGTTATGTACTACGTTTAGTGGTTTATATAGAAAAATTGTTTAATCTTTAGGAAAACCTACTGTTTGATTTAAGCCACTTTTTGGGGATTCTTTCTCCTAGATGATCTAATACTCCTGACAGTCAGAGTAGTATGAAAACCATCATTCTAAGCTCTTATTCTATGCTTAGCTCTTGTTTAGTTACAATACAATTGAATGTGTAAACAGTCCAAATCTTTTGGGTTTCCCCTCAAGGTTTTTAAATGCGGCTGCTAGGGAGAGATTTCCATACTCTTATAAAGAATATATTATTCCTATCTCCAATCAATATGGGATCTCACAATTCACCCCCCTCGGGGCCCAGCGTCCTCGCTGGCCCCGTTCCCTTCTCCAATTGTCTCCAATTGATGTGGGACATTTGTTCCTCTCTCCAATCGATGTGGGATCTCACATAATAGCTTGTTTTCCTTGGTACAAATTGATTTTCCAACTAAGTGGGTAAGTTATGATGAACCAACCAACCATTTAAGATAGGGATGGCCTATGTCTCTTGCTAACTAACAAGTTCCTTGGAGAATGGGGAGATAATCCGAGGTAGTTTTGTTGAACCATCCATGCCTTGGGATGTGAAACTTTTCCATCTTTGTGTGAGCAAAGGTTGAACTTGAGATTCCTAAGGTAAGTCTCTTAATTAGGTTGAAGGGTTTTCCTTCACTTACTAAGGTTGGGATTCCTAAGGTAAGTCCAACTGATTTCATATGATTTTAGGATTAGCCAATAGTCCCACTATTTACTAAGATTCTACAATGTGCTATTCTACAAAGGAGCTACCCATTTAAACAAGCAACCATAATGTGTGCTATCCCATCATGGTACATTATGATATTATTGATCCATCCCAACTCTTAACAAGTTAAACTTTCTGATTTTTGATTGTTATACAAAGTTTTTGGTATGACTTGCATTTATATAATTTGGATGAATAACTGAAACAGATCTTGGAGATATAGCACGGGCGAAATTTGATTTCGATGTGGTTGGTCATTATGCAAGGCCTGAAGTGCTTAGCTTGGTTGTGAGGGACCATCCTACAACCCCAGTTACTTTCACATCTGCATCTAAAAAAACCGAAGATTCTTGTAATAAGTAAGTTTATTGTCGAAGCTTCAATTTAGTTACATTAATTGTTCTAATCTACATGTGTTGTCTATGTTTTACTGTTTCCTCATGCGTTCAGTGTTGTATTATATTCATCCTAATCATTCAGAACTGTGAATATTTCTGAATTTATATCAGCGGTGGATTTTAATATCATTTTTTCCTTCATTTCTAGCCTAGTTTTATTCATGATACTGTATTTAGGTGGATCAAGATATTGGTATATTGATGTTAGTGTCAGAGAGATGAATAGAAACTGTGGAAGATTATTATGATGGGAAAGGGCAAAGATCATATGAATGAACCACCCTTGAACTAATATGGATTCGTCTAGTGATTGAAAATGGTATTGTTGTATAAACGAGTCATAGTAACTCACCTATCTAGGATTTAATATCTTACAAGTTATATAGGCAGCTAAATGTAGCAGGGACATAGTTATATTGTGAGAATAGTTGACAAATAATATTGCCTTGATTCGGTTCAATCATTGTTAACTACGGAATCAAAACTAGTTCGACAAAGAACCAAATTGAGTTGAACTAATTTCACCCTTTTATAGAAATGATAATGATTGTGTGGTGGAATTTTTTTCATCCTTGAAATAAGAACTTTCTTTTAGTTCAATAATTGGAGGGGAAAAGTATGAACCAATTGATATATGTTGGTCCCAAATAATAGCATTACTTATGCTTGAGTTGGGTTTGAGGAGATTATTTATGTGAGATTGTTGTGTAAAATGCACTAGTAAGGAGTCCTATTCTTACTTTTTTTTCATTGAACGACCAACAAAAGATCTCCAAATCATACTATCTGTATGAACAAATAAATTTTGTACAACGAGCTTACGTGGAAGAGATTCTATATTCTATGCCATTAGACTCAGTGACATTCATATCTGAGTTGTCAAATGACTATTGCCGGGGAGTTATTTTACACTTTTAGTGTACTTTGTTTAATTACCGCCTCAACATTCTACACTTTCCTTGTTGGGAAGATTGAGGATTTGAGCGGGAGGAAATCAATGGGCGAAATAGAGGGAAATCAATTGAAAAATTATTCTCTTTTAGATTTTGAAAAGAAATAGTGGTATGTTTTTTTATAAAATTGTAAAAAAATTACCAGAGTTGTGTAGTTTTAAAATATAATTAATCAACTCCCTTCCAACTATTATATCGGTATCTTATCAACTCCCTTCCAACTATTATATCGGTATCTTAATACCGTGTTATTTGAGTTACATTTGTGCTTCTCAAAAGGCCTCATAAGTGATATATTTTGTTCTTGACTTTGGAATACCAAATCTTCGGTCATTTTATTTTCCATTAACAGTAGAAGCATGAGAATATTTGTATAATTCATCACCTAAATGGTATAGAAAAGTTCTCTATTTATAATCAAATAAACGACAAGATATGAAAATAGTAAATAAATGAAAAAAAAACAATATATAGAAAGAAATATCTAAAAATTTGTTTATAATAAAATATAAGTATAATATATATGGTAAACTATAATTTAATACTAAATATCTTTAACCATACTGATGTGGGACTTTCATTCAACCGCATTAGATCGTATTGAAACGATTCATTGCATTAGATCGTATTGAAACGATTTAGATGAAGAAAATGATGGGCACAAACACACTAAGTTGATAACTTAATAAAGTAATAAACATGAAGAATAAAAACTGAAATTACATTTCCTTTAATAACAATTATTACATTTTTCACTTTTGAAAATAGTCTTCGGTCCTCCCCTTGAACCCTATTTGTCCAAACGTCAGCGTAATGAACAGACCCAAGTGCCACGTAATCAGCCACAACCTGAATTTCACAATATTTTTGTTCTAAATATATATCATTTTTATTAATAATCATTCCAACTTAAAATTATTTGGGTTAGATTTGATTCATAACTTCTCTTTAGATTAAATTTAATTGAATAAACTCGAAATTATTCAATTGATCTATATAATTATATATATATGTATATATTATTTATTTAATTTCATAATTTTTTCTTATTTATTATTCCACTCTGTTTTAAAAATACTTTCCAAAAATATATATTAAAATTGAATTAAAAGAGCTATTTTTAATAAATTACCAAAAAAAAATTTATGATAAATTGAGTTTATTATTTAATAAATCTATTTTAGTTGAAAATTTTATTACCTAAAACAATTAAGTTAGGACAAATACCCTAATTTTTAGTTCTAAATTATTTAAAATAATATTTTAAACTATTAATTTTAAAATTGTGCGAAGAAGAAATTGGCGGTAAATTATAGATGTTACCAGAACTGAGAAGTGAGCGCCGGTGGAGACGGAAAATGCGCAAGCTCTGCTCCAATGCTCTCAAAGAAGAGCCCCGTCAAGCTCTTCCCGTCGATCACCGGGATACTCGACGGCGCAATCCACCCGATGAGTCCAAATCCGATCACATTCAGATCTCTCCTCAGCCAATCTCTCTGAAAGCTTTCAAACCACGAAACCGTACAACAAACTCGTCATTCTCCAAATCGAATCCCAAACCGACCAACTCATATACTATCTCTCACTCTAATCTTACTTACCAGGTGAACCTTCCGCCGAATGAACGCGCCACGCCGAACGGATTCCTCGCGACGACAGGGGGCTTGATGAACCCTGCGAAGACGAGAAAAAACGCCAAATTCAATTACAAGGCAGAGGAAGGGGAAAATAGTTGCAAGTGGAAGCCGGTTACCGGAGACGAGACGGGGAGATCTGGAGGAAGGAGAGGAGAGGGAGGAGCTTCCGAGGCCGACGACGGAGGAGGAGGTAGCGAAGGCGGACGCCATTTTTGGGAGGGATTGTGCGGATTAGGGTTTGGGATTGGTATGCAGTAGAAGTGAGGGAGGGGTTTTGTTGGGGAGGAGATTTGGGGAAGCGCTGTTGATTCGATTGCTGTGGATATTTGGATGTATTTTTGATGAATCAAGCTTTGACACGTCGGATTTATTTGGATAAAGTGGGCCCCTTTTCCTCTCTTCGTTTACAATATCAAACATTTGTGGTGTGGTGGTGGTGGGAGCTTACATTTTTCATTTCAATTATATTTTATTTATATTTCTCTAATAATTAAGCGTTTGATTGTCGTATCACCAATTTCAACTCGTCTTATTATTAATAAAGATGTCCATTCAACCTGTTTTGATCAATGGAGCGGAGAATCTCTGTTTAAACGAAAAATGAGAAAGGGAGCGAGGAAAGATTCCCCCTGTTATCTAACCGGGTTGGGAATATGGATAATATTGCCCAACCTCATCTCCGCTCAAATATAAATATATATCAAAATTAGTACATGAAACTCTATATATATATCCACATCAACTACTTGATACCTTACTATTCCGAGCCGTGTCGTAACAAACCATACCATGTAGGGTGGATACGTTGTTAGGTGCTCTGTTTTATTTTCTCATTGAGGCCGAACCTAAACCTGTGCTCGAGAGATAACTGTCCATATATTGATAAAGGATGTATGAATTCTCGAGAAGAGAGGAGTCAAGGTAGTCTCCCCGAACCGCCCGAATCTACGAGTGAATAGAAAGTTTGATCTACATTGAATTTCACCTGAATCGACCCATCTGTCCTCCTGAGGAGAAGTTTGGTTTCAAACAAATTATATTGTAATATCTAGTAATGTTTAAATTTTTAAAAATGATTTTTTTGATGATATATGATTGAATTTATTAGAATGTTTTGCCTTTAAAGAGAAATTATATTGAAATATGAAAATTATCCATTAAAAAATTCTTAATGCCCGTGGACATCTCTAATTATTAAGGTTTAGGTGGGAAGATCTAAAAAATAAAAGATATGGTGAATTGACAAAGTGCATAAGTGCAGTCGTTTTGTTGATGTGCTAATCACAATTAATGAACACGTTAATTTCTACCCGTTGTACAATGATGTTAGGATATATCAAGGATTGACTTGTTATTTCATTAACATATAACTAAGAATATCGATGATTAAGTAAATCAATGAGTTGTAATTAATTGTCATGTATATGAGTAACCCGTTCGCATCGTCTTTTTTATGGTTGTGGAAGATAAAATTAGTTTTAATATAAAGTAGGTAAATTATATAAAGTGAATTATCCGTGTATATCATAATAGATAAAGTTAGGGAATAAAATAATGTCCTATACTAACCTTAGACTAATAAGCAAAAAAAAAAAAAGCTACCCTAGTACCGGTTTTATGGTCTCTAACGTGATATCGTTGTCATCCGTATAGGAGCGCTTTGCCTTTACTTGAAATTTAAGAGTAGCACATGGTTTGAGAATTTTAATAAATACTCTAAGTGTGATCCCACTGTTAGAGTCGGGAAATGCAAACACAAGTAACATGGGGACCTATCCTCTCTTATCGTAACATATCGATGTGTAGTACTTCTCTATACATGACATACGCATGCAAATATGTGTCCATCAGACAGGCTTGCACACTCCATAGGTCTAACTTATCGCACCAACACTTGCTAACTGGCTCTTTGTTAAACACTATGGAGGAGTATCTTATACAATGAGTTTGTATAAGACTAAATTTCGAAATACTTAATATCTCCTAAATCTGTAAATTGAGAAAATTAATATTTCATGAAATGATCATATGTGACTCGATATTAATTTTTGAGTGAATTATGAGCTCGACTGAATGACAATGAACAATGGAGCTTCACCCTTCTATGGACTAGAATTAGTTTATGATAGATTCATAAACTTCCAAGGGCAATATGATCATGAACTAAAAAGTACAACTAATTTAAAATTGTAACGCTTAAAAGATTCTTCAAAAAATCCATAAAACTGGCAATAATCCTCTAACTTATTCTAGTAGCATAATAACTTCATTATATATCTTTTATCAAATAAATCTCTCATATGATTCACCTCCATGTTCTCAATGCCAAACTCACAACTGTTCAAAATTGTTCTCCCTACCGAACCCGATCGAACCTGAAACTTGGATTGCATCGAGTCTTACTCGGTTGCCCCAAACGAAGCCAACAAGCTACAACATGATTTGGTTAGTCACAGTTTAAATTAACTAGGCAGATCAAGGTATCATGACAATTCTTCACCATTCCATGTTTGTGAAAGTCTCCCAACATCAGTAGACGATGCCCAACAGCAGCTGCTTATGCTTCATAGCTCATAGCCAGATTAAACTCTGAAATGAGTTCATATTCTAAACATCTGTTCAAACTAGGAACTCCCGGGAGATCAAAACTTACCCAAGAAACTGAATGGATTTGTCTCGCAGTTACTCATCAGCCCATGCTGATGGTCCACCCATTCCGATTTCAACTACTGGGGATATTTGTAACCTTGTAGCTCTGTCTGGCTTTTTAGATTCCTTTCTATTAGCTGCAAATGATACCAAGTTGGCCTTTAAATTCATGTCCTCTACTGCTTTCTCATCAACCTTTCTAAGACCGGCATCCATGTCTTCAACACCGTCTCCTCCAAAAAGCTGTTCAAATGGCACTTCAGTGTCGTCGACAACATCAACCTGCTTTTCCCCTTCCTTCTTTGCTTTCTTCTTCTGCTTTTCGATCTTGGGTGAAGATGGCTCCTTGTTGCTTTTTGACCTTTTCTGCTTCGAAGTCTTCTTATCCTCAGCAATATCATTTGTACCGTGATTTCTCTTATTGTCGAGAGATGGAGCTTCTTTCTCCTCCCTGGTGACCTTGTCCATCTTGCGTTTTTTGTTCTCCAATTTCGATTTCTTTTCCATATCATCATCATGAGAATAATCAACTTCGCCATCACTGCCTTGATCCGACAGCATTTTGGCATTCCTTTTCGGTTTTCCATCCTTTTTCTCTTTTTGAAGCTCTAGCTTCTTTATTGAACTGTCATCGTCTTTCTCACTCCCGTTATCCTTCTCATTTTTTACGTATTTATCTATTGGTCTAGCATTCAATACACGCAGGCCTGGAAGCAGTCGACGAATCTGTAGTTTCACTTGTCAGAAACGTATTTTTGGATGATCGGATTTATTTAAAATGGATAGTCAAAGTAAGCATAGCTCAACAGTAATGCGATGTATTCCTTCCACTGAGGTTGGAGGTTCAAATTCTCATACCCCACTTGTAATTAAAAAAAAAAAAAAAAAAAAAATAGATGTAGAAGACTCGTAGAGAGAATGGGGATGGACCTTTTTATCTAACTTAGCACTTTCAGCAATAGGATTCCCTTGAAGATTAAGATTTCTCAGGTTTCCTAATGAACTCAATACCTAGAAGAAAAGTACAAACAGTGATTCATGAAAAAGAGGAGGTTAAAATGGAAAAAATATTGAAAATTTAAAATATTAAGGAAAATGTTAGATAGGATTTATCTTACCTTCACATCTGACCATCTAATTATGATATTATTTCCCAAATCCAAATTCAACAATTTCTTGTTATGAGCCAAATCCTTGGGGAGCATCTGGATAGGGGAAGTACGCTCGACGAGAATGAGTACGAATTAGTTTCCAAAAACACAAGACAAATAAAGATTCTATCCCATCATTGTGCAATCTTAGGAGTAATAAACAAGTTCTCAAGAGATCTGCATAAGTATCACAAACTAATCCAAACAGCACATACCTTGATTTCATTGTGAGCAAGTCGAAGCTCTTTCAATTCGATACAAGACTTGAGGGAAGAATCAATAGATTGTAGTTTACAATTAGAAAAAGATAGCTGAAACAACGATTAATATATCACTTATGAGATTCTTGGACGTATTCAAGTACGAGTAATCATCAAACAACATCAAACAGAAGAACAGATTGTTTCTTACTTTTTTCATTGATTTCACTTTGAATAGAGAATCTCCAATACTATGGATTGGATTTCTGGAAAGAACTGCATAATAACTTGAACGGTTAGATAACTTAGTTTATGTTTCTAATTAGCATAACTCTTGAACATGTAAGACAGATTCGAGAATAAGAAAAGGCTATTCTCAAAACATGTTATTTAATAAAAGAAAATAAAGCTTGGTAAAAAAAACTTGAATATGCCAACTACCAGCAAAGCATTAAAAGTGGACATGAAAATGAGAAACCATACCCAGAGTATTCAGGTTCTTCATCTGATCAAGCTTGCAAATAGAAGATATCTCATTGTCTGTAAAGCCCCAAAATGAAATAATCTGATTGATAACGATCATAATCAACATATAAACCTGATGAAGAAGTTTAGTATGTCAAGCAAAATGCTTACCATTCAAAATCAAAGCACATAAGCCAACAAGGGGTCTGATTTCGTCCATTGATTGAAGCTTATTCTTTCCCGCATTTAATACCTGATTAGGAAAATATACAAAGGACACTCAAAATCAAATCCATTGCATCTACATCCATATATTTACCGTATAAGAAAATGTAACAACCCAAACCCAAGCCCAAGCCCACCACTAGCAGATATTGTCCTCTTTAGGCTTTCCCTTTTGGTTTTCCCCTCGAGGTTTTTAAAATGTGTCGACTCGGGAGAGGTTTCTACACCCATATAAAAAATGTTTCATTCTCCTCCCCAACTGATGTGGGATCTCACATTTCACCCCCTTCGAGGCCCAACGTCCTCCCTACCACTTGTTCCTCTCTCCAATCAATGTTGGATCTCACAATTCACCCCCTTCGGGGCCTAGCGTCCTCACTGGCACACCGCTTGATATCCACCCCCCTTCAAGGCTTAGTGTCCTTGCGGGCACACCGCCAGGTGACTAGCTCTGATACCATTGTAACAACCCAAGCCTACCGCTAGCAGATATTGTCCTCTTTGGGCTTTCGCTTTTAGGTTTCTCCTCAAGGTTTTTAAAACACGTCTACTAGGGAGAGGTTTCCACACCCTTATAAGGAATGTTTCATTCTCCTCCCCAACCGATGTGGGATCTTACAATTCACCCCCTTTCGGGACCTAGTATCCTCACTGGCACTCGTTCCTCTCTCCTATGTGGGATCTCACAGAAAATCTTAACGTATTCCATACAGAAATTTGTGCACATCACAAATCCATACATAACCATAATTGAACAATTCAATAAAATACTTATATTAGATAAACATGGGATTTCGAACAAAATACATATATTGCATAAACATGGAGATTCATCCAAAAACCAATTGACAATGAGAGGAGTAACTATATATCTTATAAAGATTGTGACGTCTCTTTATCTTTCATTGATTACTCGTGGAACCATTAGAATGGAATGAGATAATAATTCACCAACGATAGGAGGTTGTAGCATAGTTGACGTTGAATCGAAAGCTCTCATTGCAAAATTCTTAATAGAGTATAGAAAGAATAGATTAAAAAGAAAAAAAAGAAACTACACCCACATAAACTAAAGGTATTCACGTTATGCTTATGGTCCATTGGCAATAATATAAGATGAAGGATAAGTGGTTCTTACAGTAAGTTTAGAAAGCCCCTCAATTCCTTTTAAGCTTTCAAGCTTGTTTTGTACAACTGAGAGCCACTTCAAATTGGTGCATGACTTCAACCCCTTCAATCAAACGTCCAGAATCGACAAAAGCCCAATAATACATCAACACATTAGTTATGAGACACAGAAAAACGCGCACATACCTCAAGCGATGTAAGCTTGTTGAATGTCAAATCGAGCTTCTCCAAGTTTTTGAAAACGGACAAATCATTAACCTGCAAAACAACACGAGTGCCGTAGAACTCAATGAAATGGAAAAACAGAGAAAACAACAGAGATTAACAAAGGGAGGATCGTACATCAGAAAGAGCCTTGTGATTGAGCTTGAGAGTACCGATTGCGAGCGGGTCTTGGGTGCTGTTATCATTGAGAACTTGCTCTGAATCCAAGCGAGTCATTGTAGCGAAAATCCAAGTTGCTCTGCTCGGAACGGACGCTGCCTTCCGAAGACGGCTTCAAATTCTGTTGTCGGCTGGATTGATTTTGTTGAAACTCGATGTCTCATGCATGTACCCTAAAACGTTGAATGGCCTATTTTCTGTCATTATTTATTTTGGAAAATAAATTACTTTATATTCTTTTAATTAATTAAATACCAAAAAAATAAAATAAAATAATGAACTATGTGTATATTGCAAATTTGTAATGAGTTTGTAATGGTTCAAATAATTGTCTAGGAAAAATCCATATTAACTAGAGAATGTGAAAGATAAAATAAAAAATATGTTGTAGGTATATAATCACGATAAATTACGAGAAATCAATGGACCTATAAATCGGTGAATGACCTAAAAACATTTTTGAAAAATTGGGTATTGAAACTACGCAGTGAATGACCTCCCTACTCGAGCTAGATATGCATATAATCATGATAAATCGTCCATAATCGATCAATTTTCATGGCATAGATGAGCAATTGTTGCAACTAAATTCACAGTACAATGGTTCTGTGAGATCCCACATCGATTGGAGAGAGGCTGGTTCTGAACGGAGTAGATTGTGAGATCCCACATCAGTTGGAGAGAGAACGAAACATTTTTTATAAGGGTGTGAAAACCTCTTCCTAACCGCGTTTTAAAAACATTGAGAGGATACTCGAAAGGAAAAGCACAAAAATGACAATATCAACTAGCAGTGGGCTATGGGCTGTTACCGGTTCAATCTCCATGCATACATATATGCAATTGTCGTAGGGCCATATCATGAAGAGGTGATATAACTCTTATACACATATCGACAATTTACCCAAGACTCTAACATAATATCTAAAGTAATTTTCATGCACAGATATAAGTAATTGTTTCACATCGTATGTAATTCTCATATGCACATAAAAGGTCCACAAAGTTTCATAAGGATCAATTTCAAGTATAACAAACCATTCAGAAAAATTACACACCAATTTATAAACAATCACATACATACACGTCTAATAGTTAAAAAGTGCTTGAAATCAGGGGTTCAACTAATTGAAGAGTGCTCTACCTCGATTCTAATATGTCATTTTCTTACAATATGTCATGGAAGATCATGTTGACACGTTATGTCGTTGATGAATGAGACATGCTAAGAAAGTATGGTACTATATCGTACATTACCTCAGGTAATGAAATGAAATGATTATGCTATGTATGAAATGAATGAAGTTATTGCATCAGAGATACATGTCATGATTTTAAACTATAGGGATCTTATGCATATTGTATGGTTACATACATCGGGTACTTTTCCATTATGATTAGTAAGGACACATAGCTTACAACATTTATGTTCACCATGATATTATAATACGATATTGTATACCCCAGAATACTATGTGTGCTCCCTTCCCTCTATGGTATGATGACAGTGTGAGTGTAAGCTAGTTGAATGTCAGATTCAGGTGGTACGTATACGAGCTCACCAAGAGTCCATGTGCAAGTGCATAGGTCGTGTGTAGAGAAGTACTACACATCCATTTCTGCCTAAACAGAAAGTTGAGAACGGATGTTTTATAATAGATTCACTTATAGCATTGGGTTGAAAATTGTCAAATATTACATGCTATTCATTTTTCTTTGGATTAAGATAAGGCACTTTCATATTTGGATGATTATTGTTTTTAAGTTGTTAGACAACTACGTCAGTCAAATAAAATATTTTCACGATGTATAATAATCAATGGATTTTGATGAAATGTTTATCTAAGAAGCATTTAAAGAGATATGTCACACAAAATTCTTAACATGGTATCAGAGAACTGATCTTTGTGTTCTTAAATATCAAAATTTCCTTTATGGCAGAATCAGTCAAATCCAGGTTCAAAATTTCGATATTGATTTAACACATCTTTATGATATTCATCATTCTGATCAACCAGGATATTCACTCGTTCCAATCCAATTAAATAGAACAAATTATCAATCCTCAAGTAAATTAGTTATACATGCTCTTATTGCCAAAAAAAAAAATTAGCTTCATTGATGGCACAATTGAAGAACCGTCTCAAGATGTAAATTCAACCAAATTTGAACTCTGGAATCAGTGCAATAGTATCCTAATATCTTGGTTAACTCAATCAGTGAAGTCTTTACAAGCGCCGTCATCCAATATCAAGAATACCTTTGATTCTAATTCTATTTCTATTTTTCATTCTTAACAAAAAATTCATTTATTTCTTTAGAAATGTATGAGTTTGCAACTGGTACGTATTCTTTTGGCTTGAACTATCGCATATGAGATGGGCAAGGAGCTCTGAGTTAACTAAGAAGGCTCCAATCCACAAGGTTGGTAGCTGCATTTGCAAGACATATGAACTTAGCATCCATACTTGATCTTGATATAATTTGTTGTTTGTTTGAGCTCCATCTTACCCTATTCCTGCCAAAAATAAACCATTTCCATCACTTGGATCAGAATGCCCTTGAAAATCACTAGGTCTAGATAATATAACAAACCAAAACATTGAGTCCCTTGTAAACAGCAAAGAATACGCTTCACAACCCTCCAATGCAAAACAGTAGGAGAATGAATAAAATGGCATACCTTGTTGACACAATATGCAAGTTCACCACACGTTATGGGTGCATGCTCGAGTCAATGAGTGCATGCGCAGTTACTATTATCTCAATCCAGATCATTTGAAAATTGTTCACAATGAGTCACGTTCTTATTGAATGTTCTACGTATATGTACGATCCATCACGACAAAACAAAATCAATTTCGAGCTAATGAGAAAGGATACAAATATACAACAAATGATTATAGCCTACATAAATGCAGAATTACTCAAACTCCGTTTGATAATCATTTAATCCCAAAAACTAAGATTATAAACACTACTTTCGCATATGTATTTCTTTGTTTGTCATATGCGTTTTAGGAATATTCTCAAAGTAATTTAACCTTTTCCGTATGAAACATCAAAATCATTGTACAGAAATCACGAAAAAATGAAAGCAACTTTCAAAAATAAAAAATAAATGGAGAAGAATACGGACAACTACAAGTTCAACGACGTATGATATTCATTAACTGTACATATCTAGAGCATAGATACAACAAACCAATTACTGTAAATATGTACCTCTGCTCCAATGAGTTGCAAAGATGCTAGTTTTCTCTTTGGAATGTTATTGAACCCATAAGCAATAGCAACATCCTAGAAACAAATAAATTTGTATGATCAATAGCCATCAAGGTGTAGCAAGGAATGTACACATATATTCCCTGCTTCAGATCTATGCATGGTTAGCAAAAACAGAAAGATCGAAATACTTATCAAACAACATGACCAAAATCACTGTTTGTTCGGCAGACAAATTGTACTAACTATACAATAGAACCAATTGGAATTTGAAGCAAAGAAACTGAAAATGAACAAAACCAACCTATCCTTCTTACAGAATAAAAGACCAGAATAACAGGTAAGACACCTAAGATTAGTGCGAGAAATAGGAAGCATTTGAAACATAAACACTATAAAATGGAAAACAAATACCTTTCAATCTCTAATGTCCCTGCATCTTTAATCGATTCGTTTAGAGACACGTAAACTCAAGACATGATAAAGCCAGCAAGTTGAATCAAATCACTGGATGCACACCCTCACTTCATCCCTTTCACAATCACTGGGGGAGATGAGTTCATTAATGTGCTAAGCTTCTTCCTATCCTTTCTTAAATCAAAGCATCAGAATTCAAGTTTATGACTACCAGTAATCTCCACAAGAACAACTCCCATTCTCCAAGTGATGAAATCGGTGCCCATCGCGCACAACAAGTTTTCTCATGGAAACAAGAGAAATCAATTTCATCACCTGGTGACAATCGTTGCAAACTCGAAGGTTCTTCATCACATGGATTGGCATCCAATCAGGCAAGCTAATCAAACCAAAGGCAATAGCAAGCTTCTCACTATGATAGCCAATCGAACTTGACGCATCAACATAACCATAATCATCTTTGATCTTCTTAACAATGTCTTCCAATGCCTTACAAATATCCTTGATTTGTGGATGGTTTGTGTCATTAACAGTAAAGACATGGACCCTATTGCTCACCTCTATCCAGCTGCAGCCAGGATCTTTCTGTACTCCTTTCTGTCTCATCAATTGTCTCACATCAGAAACACATTCCAACTTTCCGGAGCTGGAGTAGACATTTGCTAGCAGAATGTAACTTTCAGAGTGTTCAGCGTTCAATTCTAGCAAGTTCTTCATTGCCATCTCTGCCATTTCAGTGTCATGGTGGATCCTACAAGCGCTGAGTAGAGTGCCCCATATGGTGACATTTGGCTTAAATGGCATTTGACCAATCAGATCCATGGCCGACTTTAGTAACCCAGCTCGACCAAATAAATCTACCATACACGCAAAGTGCTCAGGAGTTGCACAGATGCCAAAATCTTTAGACATGGAGTTAAAGTAATGTTTTGCTTCTTTTACAAGGCCTGAATGGCTGCAACCTGAGAGAATTGCTACATAGGTGATATGATCAGGTTTGCAACCAACCATCAACATGTTCTGAAACAGTTCAATCACCTTCCTGCCTTGACCATTTTGAGCATATCCTCCCATTATTGAGTTCCAAGAAATCAAGTTCTTCTCTTGTATTGAGTCAAAAACTTTATGCGCATCTTCAATTTTACCACATCTAGAATACAAGGTAATTGCACTGTTAGCAACTGAAACATCAGAACCAAGCCCTACTCTTACTGCTTGGGATACTATTTGTGTTCCAAGTTTTGAAATTGCTAACTCCGAACAAGAACTAATCGTGGTAACAAAGGTGACCCAATCAGGCCTAACTTCTTGTCTTAGCATACAAATGTATAATTTTAAACCTTCTTCCCAAAAACCGTTCTGGAAATATGCACTTAACATCGAATTCCAACTTACGACATTACGCTCCGGCATTCGGTCAAAATAATACTGTGCTCTTTCTACATTGCCATTGCGAGTGAATGAAGTGATCATTGCTGTCCATGAAATAACATCTCTAGCAGCCATTGTTTCAAAAGCAAGATTTGCCTTCTCAACATCTCCACATTTTGCATACATTGTCAAAGTAGCATTGCCTACAGGCAAAGATGAATCCATCCCAGTCTTCACCGCAAATCCATGTAATTGCTCCCCAATTGAAATATTTTCTTCTCCTTCACATACACCAAGAATGGTTGCAAGAATAAAGTCATCCATAATAACACAATCTTCTCTCATTCGGTAAAAAATATCATAAACTTCTTCTTGACTACCAAACTGTGCAATTCCACTTATTAGTGAAGTCCAGGTTACTACATTGCGTTCGGTTAGTGAGTTAAATACCCTTTTTGAAGCTTCGATTAGTCCACATTTTGCATACATATCTACCAACCCATTGCCCACCAAAACATCTAAAATGGGTTCGATGCGCATAATTCGGGCATGCAAATGTTTACCCCATTGAAAATCATAGATATTGGCACATGCACTAAGAACGCTTGCATATGTCATTGAATTTGGTTGACAATCATGAATCCACATCTCAACAAACGTACTAAGGCTCCGTGTGTGCAGGCCATGTTGAGAAAATGCTGAAATGATTGTGTTCCAAGAGACGGAATCGTGTTCAGGCATTTTCATGAAAGTGTCAAGTGCTTGTCCCATCTCGTGTAATTTAGAGTAACCATAGATCATACTATTCCAACTAAATAAGCTTGGCTTTTCAATCCTTAGAAAGACCTGCTCAGCAGCATAAATAGCACCACACTTTACATACATATCAATGACAGAATTTTGGATGGCTTCGTTGTTTCCAATGCCATATTTCACTGAGAGACCGTGCAACTGAAGAGCTATCCGTAAATAACCAACGCTACTACAAGCCTTCATTGCACAAGAGAAAGAAAACAAGTCAGGAACACAATCTGAATCCCGAAACATTGAAACAAAAAGCTTAATAGTATCCACCGCTTGACCGTTACGGAAGTAGCCCGACATCATTGCAGTCCAAGAAACAGCATCTCTAAGGGGCATTTCACCAAACATCTTTTCTGCTTCCCTTACTCGACCAGAATCCAACAACCCATTAAGAATCGTGTTCCAAGTAATGACATTACGATGCTCGCTATCAAAGAAAATCCGAAGAGCCTCACTTATTAATCCACATTTTGAGTACATATGTAAGAGATGGTTTTGGAGGAAAACAGAGGAACACAAACCAGTGGAGATGAGTTGGCCATGAAGCTTTGATGCAATGGATGTTGATCCAAGAAAAGTACAAGCTTTCATGGCCTCAAAGAATTTTTGGGAGAGTTCCATGTAAGAAAGCTGAGCAAAGGGGTCATGACCGAGATTGAACCTTCCATAGAGGAATTGTTGCTGAGTTGAAAAACGGCAAACCTGAGGAGGGAGGCCATGGAAGAGCCTGAGGAAGAACCTGGAAATAATCTAGGTGAGAAAGCCAAACTAATAGAACTGTATACTTGCATCTTCAAAATTATAAATGCTCCATGAATAACTTCCATTACACTAGTTCAGAGTTTCAGAGAAATTCATCAACTTAATGAACAAGTCTGGAAATTACCATAAGCTCTATCAAACATGTGAGAAATTCAAAAATTACAACCTATATGTATTCACCATATTAGAAGTATTTTCAAAATGATAAACTCCATCAACCAATATGAAACTATAAATGTATTCCACCAATAATCATGCTTATACACAACTTGTACTTAGCGAACTTTCAAAACTAGAGATTCATGTAAAAAACTACAATTTGACAACTGGTAATCATATAACAGAAATATAAAAGCCAAAAAGATCGAAGATTATAGCTTCCATAACTACAGAATAGCCTAGCCAAATAGCATGTGATATATTTCCTAAAAAGTAAAGAAACATAAAAGTATAGCAATCACAATAACTCTATGGTAGAGCCGTAAGGAGGAGGGAGTGAGAGAAATAGACCTTGTTTTGGGGAGACATGTATACAATGCAACCTTTGTGCAACAAAACATTTGTGTCTGATATTAAGCTTCCTACGCCAAACCTGCAAAACTGAAAAGACACGTATCACTAATACATGATATCACCTTAACCACATAGAACAAGTCCCATCCAACAAGAGATTTCTTTAAATACATGAATTCACCTATAACATATATACACAAATGACGTTTATTAACTCAAAAGTACCAATGAACTACAAGATGCTACAAGATGGCGGATGGTGAAAAACACTATCGGCACTCACAATTGACAACAAACTCCAAACTCAAATATGTCAATAAACTCCAATACTTCATATCATAATCTCCTTACAAACTTACATATTCCTGAACCTTCTTATGACGATTTCTTCCTTTCAAGATAAACCCTCGAGTAGTTTTTTTTTCTTCTTCTTCTTTTTCCCTTCTAACAGGTCCCTCCCCAAGGTAAAATGGAAAGAAAAAAAAAACTCAACTAAAAAACATGAGTGGTTAGCTTAGGATTAAAATAATGCAGCAGAATTGAAATAACAAGACTCTTGAACCCATCATCCCTAACACCAAAAATAGAAGTGCATTCCAAGAAAATAACATTTAGATGAATCTAAACTTTTTATCGCCTTGAATATTTAACTAGTATAACATCCCTAATTCGATTTACTAAAGCACCAAGAATTCGAACTATTGCTAGGAATTGAAAGAAATATTACTGCACAACCACTTTCTATATGGTTGTTTGGCAAAGTTCCAAATCCATCAAATGTTAATAATGTGAGAAATTAATAACAGGTGAAATAATAAATAAAAAAATCAGTAGCTCATAATCTCAAGTACTAGGACAAAACCGACTTTGCACTAACCAATGAGATACGTGTGGTTCTTATGAGGCAAAAACAAACACTACAATATTAGCTATACAAATGATAATATCAAGGCTTTGTCAAGCAACCAATTCATAGAACTCATTGCATATTAGGTCACCCCTACTAAGAGATGTAGGCCCCCTTCTCATTCATTAATGTTAAATACTTTTGAGAAAATCTTTTGCTGATTTTTGTGTGATTCCATATCAGAAGAAATGTAAATTTTGTTTACCTCCCATTGCAAGTTTGCTTCACAAATTTTCTTGGACTGAACCTCTTCATCTGGGATTAGATATATATTTAATTTCAAATGGCAAATGATACATTTCCTCTCTTTCTATTCCTGAACTTCAAAGTGTACGCCCAGATTCTACAAAATACCGAAATAATCAACCAAAATGGTAAACTGTTCAAAAAGCCATCGGGATACTATATGTTGAACTCCATGCTTCAACAAAAAATTCATATAGGCAGACCTCATAATGCTTGTGATTTCGGATTTAAACTCAAGCATGAGACTTACTTCAAAAAATGTGAACGGATCGGGCCGCCCACCCTCTCTTCTTGCTTCTCCCTCCCGCCACCCCTCCCCTGTTCAGCTTCAACTCCGGGGACCTCTTCCGGCGGACGACGAGCTGCAGCCCATGTGCGATGAGTCCCTCCAGTTGACGAAGACCCACGGCGTGCTGCTTCTCTATGCAGCGGCCAGTCTCCTTCTCCGAAAACGAGCAGACGGCGATGCACAGCTTCCTGCGGCGGTTTTCACGACCGGCGACTCCAAGCAACAATACCGTGCGTTTCTCCTCGGTGAACAGAAACCAAGAGCTAATAAAAAAAAGTGTTCAAACAAAAACAACTCAATTTATGCCACATTTCAAAAATACTTTAAATTTAAAAAAATAATTAAAAAAATATATACTTACACTTAAATACACATTTAAAAAATATTCATTCACTATCAAAAATAAATAAATAACATTAAAAATTTTAGAAAATGTTGTCAAAAACATCGAGGATCTCAACCAATCACGTGTCTTCCCTGACACCCACCTATACCCAACAACGATGAATGGTGCTCAGATCACTTTAGGAAAAGTGAATTCGGGACATATCTTGACATATCTTGTTCTCTTTGGGCTTTTCCTTTCAAGCTACCTCATTTTTAAAACATGTCCGCTAGAGATAGGTTTTCACTCTTATAAAGAATGTGTTTCGTTCTCCTCTCCAACTGATATAGGATCTCACAAACATATCTATAAAAGAAAGAAAAAAAAAACATACATTTACCAGGTAAAGAAGAAGAATCTATGGGTTCAAAACTCGAGTCAGATCCAAATCTACTCTAGGCGCACGTCCAACCCAACATTAATGCATCTAACCCACGCCCCAGGAAGTATTACAAGCGTCCAACCCACGAGCAAGTTCAGCCCAACTCCAGCACACCCAAAATAAGCATCCCACTCCATTTCTACAAGCACGCGCAACCAGCACATCTGCTCTGTAAATCGTCCCGACTTTTAAGTGCATTAAGCGCGTTAATATCTTCTAATCTTATGTCGTTGATCCATATAGGTTGAATCGAATGTTGAGGAACAAATATGGGTCAGCTCTAAGAATATCTAGCGACCGAGTCTAGGCCAACTGAGTAAGTGGCTCTACTGTTCACTTGGTTGGACAAATTTGTATGATGTATGACGATGCATGTCTTGTTGCCCCTACATTGTCGTAAGTACGAAAATTTGACATAAATTATGTATGCATGATTCATAGGCTTATTACGTTATTAAATGAATGGAGACATGACTTGTATCATAAACTTATGTCATGACTTTAAGTCATGGGGACCTCATACATTATTGTGTGTTACAAGTGGGATACTTCCCCATTATGATTAGTACTGACGCATAAGAACCCCATAGTGAGAGGCCTCCATAAATATTGTAAGGTACATGTTCGTGCTAATCATAATAGAGAAGTATTTTGATGCATATGACACAAAAAAAAAAATGCATGAGGTTCTCATAGCATCGAAAACTCTATTGATTTATAAAATATTTAGTATATTAATTATGCATTCATAATTTATGTTAAATCTTTCATACGTAGCATAGCTTACATGACATGATGTATAGAGATTTATGCATCATAGATTATCAACATCATAATATAATTCTACGACATGTCATAGCCACTCTATAGTATAGCGTATAAACATGACATAACACCACACAGCATAAAGTAGCATAACATGGTATAACATAACATGGCATAGCATAGTATAATATGACATAGACACATGTAAGGCCCACGAGGCACATGTCATCATACATTCATCCAACCAAACCAACCGTGATTCACTTGCATGGTTGACCTGAGCTAACATTATATTAACTTATATTTGGTGCGAGCTCGAAACTTTCATCTGCAATCCAAATCAACCTAGAAGATCATCAAGGGACTCTTGTAATGGATGTAGCTCTTCTAATATTTCCAGTGAGTGAAGACTATCCCTGCAAACCGTTCGATATAGTCTCGGTTCATTCATGTACCTCTTTAAGTCTTTCTTAGTCATCCTGTCCTTAGGATCGCTTGTCTCGGTTCATTCATGTACCTCTTTAAGTCTTTCTTAGTCATCCTGTCCTTAGGATCGCTTGTCTCGGTTCATTCATGTACCTCTTTAAGTCTTTCTTAGTCATCTTGTCCTTAGGATCGCTTGTCTCGATTCATTCATGTACCTCTTATTTATTCGGGTTTCATAATTTATTAACCATCATATCTTTATGATCTCTTTCATTCGAATGCACTCTCGGTCTCGTAGATAGCCTTCAAATATATTTTCAAACTTGAAGCTTGATTTTCTACATTATTATATTCTCCCATATTTTTTAAATACATTTTTATAATTTATTTTATTTTTAAATTAAAATGAAATTTTTTAGAGGTATTTTAATAATTTAATCGAGGAATAAAGTCGAACTCAGCCGGCTTACAAAAATGCTTCCCGGAAAGATATTTTGGTTCCCACGATTGTGAAGCTCGGATAAGCCATGGAGACTCTTTCTATGGTTACATGCTTCACCTGCAAGCAGACTCCACCGCCAACCAGATTCCTATCTCGCACAGCTACAGCATTATCTCATTTGCAGAAATCAAAGCTCCCTATTCCATTATCGCGAACAAGAATTCGGGCAGGTTTGTTCTCCCATACTTCTTTTCACATTGTTAGCTTGATTTTCCAGTGGAACTGAGAAGAGCGTAATGACGCGATCTTAGAATCGAAGTTAGGAGTCATTTTTTGGAATTTCGGTTTGGTGATTTGATATTCTATCAATTCTGTCAAATTAGAAGACTGTTCGGTTGCTTCAATTGGAAGGTGATTATAATAGGGGAATTTGAAGTTTTTTCCACCGAAATTCAACAGCGTTTTGACAAGAAACTGAACGCTTTGTTCTTAACTCCATATACGTAGAGATAGGGAATTAATAGGTAGTCTTACTTCTCCCATGTAACTCAGTTTTCATTGATCCCAACTTCAAGGATACTAGGATGTGAAAAGATTATTCGTTTGAGTTGTTGACGTATTCTAACTTCTAAGCTACGTTTCCTAAAGGAATTGGCAATTTACTGTGAAAAGCCAAAGTTACTAAGTCCTATTCTTCAGAAAAGCCAGTTTTCATGCGGTTCCTCTCCTTAGAAGAACCAATGGCTGAAGAATGATGTCAAGCTATTATGCGATCCCAGGATGACTCATGATATTTTTTTTTTTTAAGAATCAGAGAGATACTAGAAAATAGAGCTTAGAGAACAATGATTTTTCCCGCATCTTCCTCCTTCATTCGAGTGGTAAATGCTCACTCACTCTCTCACTGCGTGATTTCTTCACTTAGAGTTGTGAATCTAGTAAAAGTCGAAGGCTAAGAAGAATGTGTCAAAAGTTGAGATAACGTCTGGATACGATAATCAGACGATTCACCACAGAATAACAGAATAGGAAGAACCACTTTTGAATCAACTTGAGTTATCAAGTCAATAGTTATAATTAAGAACTAGGATAAGTAGGGTGGGTAGCAGCTAATATTTACTAATGCAGTAGGATTAGTGGTAAATTCATGTTAAGCTTAATTCTTAGTGGATTACTTTGTTAATGCCTTTAGTATCTGTTTTTATTTTTATATTCCCTTTAGACTAGAATCTCTCTCATGTATTCAATAATATTTGATGCAAAGCCTTTGGTTTGAGGGGAACATTAGAACTTTCAATGATAAAGCAAAAAAACATAGATTACTGCCTTGACAATGTTTATTTTATAGGCTTCTCATGGTGTAAACTGTATCCTTCCTTCAATGGCTATCTGTAATTTTTTTTTTGCTTTGAGGCTTTGTTTTTCTTCCCTCTGTTCGTAATTTGTTAATTTAATACCATCTATGAAATTCCTGTTTGCTTACTAAAAATGTATATCATCTTGTTAAATTTTCTTCAATTAATTTGATTTTACAAACTATCTAATGGGCTTGAATGCCTTTTTATACGTAACTTTTTAATTCATGTTTTTTAAAAATAAATTCAGTAATATTAATATGTTTTCTTAAAATATTCTTTATATACGAAAAGGATATTATTATTATTTTACTATTTTTTTAATCAAGTAGGATATTATCAACTTCAAAAGTTTTGGTATCATTAATATATAGCAATTGTTTTTTTTTTGTTCTTACAATAATATATTATACAACTCATCATTCAGCCTTTTTCTAATTTTCGTAATGAAAAATATTAATTTTCATGAAGTTATTGATTAAATTGCATGTTATCTATGCATAGATACTCATTAACTATTTATTAATAATTGTTTATATTAGATATAAGTACATAGTAATTTACTCGGCTATTTGAAACTTACAAAGATTTTGTCCTCTTCTTTTGGCTTTGTACTATTGACACGATGCTTGTGATTTTCCTTGCATTTTCATTAGTAGTTTCTTTACTACAAGTAGTTTATTATTGTTATTTTCTGGCAGCCTATTCCAATGCTTTTAACTTTAAGTTGGCTAACTAGCGCATACTGATCTTCACATAGTGTCTTGTTTTTTCAGTAAGTGAAATTGCAGAAGAGGATGTTCTACAAGCATTCTTTGAGGAACGAAAACTAAATGCAGATTTTATATCAAAAACTTCTGATATGCTTTGGCAGAGGGAGGTCATGAAATTCGAAGATGTGACTGACGACAGATTTACTGATACTTCCCAAGAAGTACTGGTACAATATGCTTAGCATTTTCAATGCTTTCAGTTTCAATGTTCAATTTATGATAGCATTTCAATGCTTAGTGTTTATGATGTCAAAGGGAGGTCTGTGCATGACAGCCAGCCATTGGAAACTAATTAATATGTTTCTACAATAATGAACGAACATATTTGTATCGTCACTTTGGTACCCTAGTATCATTTTATTCCTCTAGCAGTATGGTAGCAGATATCATCCAACTTAGTGTAAGTAGATAAAACACATGCTCAATCATGTCAAGTTAGGTGAAGAAAATGATAAAAGTTGTGGTTATGCCCATCTAAACTTTCAGGAAGATGAACAAATAACACAAAATGTTCTATATAAGAATTGTTTGTAAAATTTTTTTGGCTATAGTAGAAGGAAAAGATACTGAATGTGAGTTCCCACATATGCTGTTGAAATCAATTTTTTATTTGCACTACATGTACTGTACGTTACACCAAATTGGTGAGTTTCATGTAATTTTGAAATCTTTGTTAATTTTCTGAAAACTAAACTGTATTTTGAATGGTTTTATCAATGCTTAAAATGCACTAAAACGTTGTTCTGCTTTTTTTACCTTTTTCAGAGGATAGTGCAAACTCTTGTTTTTTCCCTTTAATTCTTGATTTACAACTTGTAGGTTGATGAAAACGATGATGGTGGTGGGTTTTTGAAATTGTCCGCCACTCAAGCATGGGTCTCAGGTGGTAACTCTGCACCAATCAATAAAAAAGTTGGTGATAAGGTGTGCCTGCTCCAGCTCTTATATTATGAGTTATAGAAGTGATTTTATATGTGGTTTCCATGAACCAGTTTAATTGCTCTGGACTAGTGGCCAGATAAGATCAGCCAATCACTTCTGCAGAAGACTAACTTTCCTTAATTCCTCTATTTTCTTTAACAGATACTTCCAGATGACCGTGAAAGAAGGAAGAAACTAAATTTTCTCAAATATGAAGCTGTATGATACTTGAACTCAGTATGTTCATTGGTTGTTTATGTAAGGTGGTAATACTTTTATGTCATCTAAGATCATCTTGATATAAAATTAATGCCTGCACGTCAATCACTAAACTTGTCCAAAATCAAAATTTCCCATGTTTTTCAAAGTTTGTACGTAATATAAATGGGTCACTAAAAGAGTTGGGGCTGGATTGAATTGGGGCCTACAAAGGTAAGAGCCTCCCAAGGAATTGTTTTCATTTTTGAAACATAGGCGGTTGAATGGACCAAGTCTAGCATAAAAACATTTGGCCCAAACAACCCTTAAACCTATTGTTCGATTGCTTGGGTTGTACTGGCTAGTTGGGCCATAAGCAGACCTTATAATTTTACATTTTTAATAACTGATTTTTAGGAAAAAAATTATGAAATTATTATATGTTTACCTACAAGCTTAAATAAATTACTTTTTTTTAATGGAAATCAGTGATACATTAGTCATTAATAATTCTACGTAAATAATATTCATTATGTATTTGTGCATGATAATACAAAGATATATTACTCCTCAAGTGAAGGATTCAAAGCCCAAGGCAGCTTCTCGACAGAGGCCAAGCTTGGGATTTGTTTTCAAAATCTTTGGTAGTTGGCCCTTCATTGTTTGGAAATTATTATTATTATTATTATTTAACCAATATCGATAAAAATTAACTTCAGAATAAGAACTATATTTAAGATATATTGAAAGTAAATTCAAACATTTGAAAGTATAAGGACTAAAATGAAATGAGATCTAAAGTACATGGACCGAAATGGTATTTTAACCTACTTTTTATAAAGTTTCTATAGTAATTTGTTAAGCATGTAAACTTTCTGTGCTTGCACACTTATTGGTTTACAGATGCTTCCATTTTGTTTTCTTTTCAATTCGCATGGGCAGATCAAGTTTTGCTCCTTACACTACTGTGGCTTTGGCGTTGATTGTATGAGATGCTTTGAGTATAAAATTGATTTGATAAAGTGCTCCCTTATGTAATCTAGTTGCATTTAAAGCTTTTCTCCTTTTCCTTTTTCTTTTCTGGTAATTTACTTTTTGGCTACATCATGAAACTACAGAATAATTGGCTAAAAGTGATGGAAGATGAACATTTTTTACCATTAAAGAATTTGGAAGTTGATCACTAATTCCCTTTTTAACACAGCTCAAGAGGGAACTGATGCTTTTGTCTGTTGGCATTGGAACTGCATGCAGTGGGTATTGCCTGATAGTATTTTCGTTCCAGGTATATTCCAATTGAAGAAGAAAGGGCATTATCTTGTGTGCTACAGTAATTTTTTTGGTTGATTTACAGTTCTTTTAGTACAAAGTAGAAGGAAGGATGCCATTATAGACTGGAGTCATTATATTATAAAGAAGTTGCTATGTTACTTAGACTCCAGTATCTATTTCATTAACATTT
Source organism: Cucurbita maxima (assembly GCF_002738345.1). Taxonomy (NCBI): domain Eukaryota; kingdom Viridiplantae; phylum Streptophyta; class Magnoliopsida; order Cucurbitales; family Cucurbitaceae; genus Cucurbita; species Cucurbita maxima. The sequence continues at coordinate 578,920 of NW_019272070.1, forward strand.
ATTGGCCTGGATCATCTCATTTTCTTCAAGTGACACCTCACTTTTTCTTGACATGACTCATTAGTTGAGAGGAGCTTGCTTGCTGATGAAGGAATTTATTTGTTTTTTCTGTTCAGGCTGCTATTAGTTATGCAGTAGGAGCCCTTTCGAGGTTAGTTGATATGGTTTTAATGTTGCTGTTATTTTGTAACTTCATTTTGGCATGCTGTGGTTCACTACCAAGAGTTAAGTTTTCATTCCAAGATTTGAAGTTTTCAAATAAGATCTTGGTCAGGATGTAAGAATAAATATTAACTAACAAGACTCTTCCAAAACAATTTCTTGGAGAAGTTTGTAAGAATCAAAGTGACCTCTAGTCAAATCAGTTTTTGCCTCCTACGGAGGAAAAAAAAAAAAAATATATCCGTTCTTAAATTGTGATTAGATTTCTATTGCACAATTATCAGAGAAACCTTGTTATTTTGTTGTAATTGTGCAATAACATCTGGGATTATCTCTAATGCAGCTGCTTATACCTCCAGTTATTATATCGACATGCTGACAAACTATCTAAAGACATGGTTCCCGATATCTTCACGCAGAAAAAGACAAAAAAGTATGGATAAATCCCATAGTCGATCTATTTGTTTATTGAGTATAACTTGTTTGTCACAATCAACATTCATTCTTTGAGCCAGAATTGGAATAAGAAGTGAAGATATCCAGAACGTGTTTGAAAAATCAGTGAGGGGAAGTAGCATTGCCCTGTCATCTCCTAGGCTTTTGATTCCTGCTGCAATATATGCAATATGGATCCTCTCTCATAAATATCTTGCCAACGACTTCTTCGACTTCCAGGTAACAAATGACTGTGTGGACCTTTTTGTTTGATATAATGTTTTAACCAATTGAACTAGTCTCGAGTTAAAAAGACTATATTTATTTTAAATGCATGTAGCCCCAAAAATAACACTCGGATGTTTTCATGTGATTCTCTTCCTGTGTTTAGCTCACGCCAGCCATGGTTGGGATGTTTGTCTATAAAGCAGCTGCACTTGTTCAAGTTTACAGGGACAATGAAAACCTGAGATTGGACTTTCCAGAAAATGATGGGGGCTCGGCATGACTGCACCACGCTTTTCGACATTAACCAGAGACAAATGACCTGCCCATTTTATGTTCGAAGCAACTGCTGGTTGTGTCTAAGAAGTCTGCACATGCGGACCCCAGGTCAGCGTCTTAACTCCCTTTCCTACACCATAACTGATATGGAGATGATATGCAGACGTTCAGTAATTCAATCAAACACCATTGGGATTAAGTACTATGCCATTTCATGTTTTAGTGCACAAATGTTTGGTTGCTTAGTGAAGAGAAGAATTAAAGTGCCCTGTTTCTGCCATTACTGAACCCCAGTTGTTGGTCGAGTCGGTTTTAGCTAGGCCAGGGATTGATATGTTATTTATGAGTTATATGATTGAACTTTTTCTAAGATTTATTTTGGCAATCATCAGATTATAGCAATGACCATTGTTTTTTTTTTTTTTTTTTAATTGGCCCTGGATGAGTAGGGAGGGGGTTGCTTGGTAGCTCTTTCGGGATGTATTACTCGTTAAATTTGTTTATAGGAGACAATTTCGTTAATACTAAGTATATAGATTGGATGTTTTCATATTTTTCGTATAAAAGTTTCTATTTTATTTCTAATGCATTATCTGCATTTTTTATGAACACCAATAAAAAAAAATAACAAGACATTATGTACAAATTACTACAGAGCTCGTACAATTATTGAGTTTGATTCTATTGATTCTATTGGGTTAGTAATAATATTTTTACATTATCAACTTATTTCATTCTATATATATATATATCATAAGAGAAAGGCTTCTCATTCCCATTAATGTGGAGGCCCCTCTTAGTTCTCTTTATTAAAGGGAAGCTGCTATAAGTTGAAAAGGGAAAAAACCCAGTGAATTGAGTAACAAACCTAACCACATGAATATAACAACATAAGTTCCATCATAATTAGAGAAGAGATCCAAAGAAGAACCATGTGGCAAAGGATCCGGAACGTCACCACGCCACCCGAACGACCCAAGAAACACAACACTTCGATTCTTCGATAGCCCTACAAGACACTCTAGAGAGATTCACACTAAAAAAAAGTAATAGGGGAGGGAGCAGCTTTAGCTGGTAAAAAGTAATAGATTGACCCGCAATAATACCTACGGCTTCTCCCAATTCGACCAGGTCAACCGAACGTGAGCTGCTATATCGAATCCCCCGCTGCCCATCGGGCAAGAAGTTCACTGATTATGAGACAAGGTATACGGTTCATGAGCCCGAAAGCGAAGCGCTATGCCGGGGCGGGGGGACGGGACAAGAAACGGCGATTCAGTCCCTACCTCTGAAAGCAGAAGGAAGGCTTTCCCCCAGATCAATGAAGATGGGAGAAGTGTATTCTTCCGAATCCCCGAAATCGTTACTATCTTGTTACATTAAAAAGTTTGGAGATTATCTATAAAATATCGATAGACAATTTTCATCCATATATTTTGGCAAGATTTTTTTTATAAAAATAAAGAGCGTTAATTTCATGGATATTTTCTAAACCTAATACTTAGGATAAAAGTATTTTTGATTTGAGGTAATATTGATTTTCATAAATTTATTTTTGACATCTTAATATATTTTTTTACACAATATTATTAAAATTATATATAATATATATTTTGAAAAATATGTTTTGATTAATTTAGCCGGCGCTTAGTGGGCGTTGGGGTGGAAGGGCAGGTGTGTCATTTATGCAGCCGGTGGGCATCTCTACGGAACGGCGAGATGAACCAGCAAGAGCCACGAGGTGATTCCATTTCCATGTGCGCATCCACACCCATATTATTGTGATCAAGTTCCCTATCCCTCCAACGCCCTTTCCCCCCCAACTGAGCTCCTCCAGATCTTGCATCCATCCATGGCTCCTCGTAAACCCCGCGAGCCTCAAGTCCTCGAATCCTTCTACCCTCTCCTTGCTCTTGTCTTCCTTCTAGTTGCCTGCACCGAGCTCTGTGACGCCGCCGCTGTCGTCGATGTCTATCGCCTCATTCACTACGATATCTCTGGCGTTCCCTTTGGATCCCGCGCCGCTTCACTCAATCACCATGCTGCCTCTCTTCATTTTCCCCCTGCTGCTGCTGCTGCTGATCTCTCTCGCACCGTTTTCATCATTCCTCTTTGTGAACTCAACTTCACCTTCGTCAAAGGTACACCGTTCTTTTCTTTTTGCTACTTCCCGACTCCCTTTATGCACTTTGTCGTTATCTAAACCACTACACTTTCTTAGTAGCGTGTGGAGATTTTAGGAACTGTGTTTTAACTGTTGCGGCTTGAATTACTTTCGTAGATACAGTTTTAGATTAACTTCGTTTGTTGTGGGGAAATTTCGTTCACGACCCGGCTTCAATGCCTGAACAAGTCTATGAAGTAGTTCACCCTTTGAGTATTCGCATTGGAATATGCGAAATGTGGGAGGTTTTATCTTCTTTCTATTATCGAACAATAGCGTGCTTGCAGAATTGCAGAACTTCGTTAATCTAATTTCTCCTCTATTTGAAGGATGAAGAATATGACTGTTCTTACTTTTTAACTTCTCACATATTAGAAATCCTGCCTGTTTCTCTCAGTGAGAAGATTATGTGATCTTATATGTTATAAGAATTGTGGGTTTACCATTACCGCTCTTCTTTCTTCTGTTGGTAACCAGGATATCTTTTTGGTCTTGTGCAGAATGTTTATCTCAAAGAAAGCGTTTGGGAGGTCTTCTGATCTTGCTTCCCAAGATTCTTGGCTCGGATGGCCCGAAAAATGATGACTTTAAATGTCCACAAAATGGAGATGGGATGATTAAGGATCTACTGGTTGAACTTGAACGGTTGCTCATACATGCTACTCTACCTGTAAGTGAATTGAAAATAACTTCTGGTTGAAACATTTAAGCATTTCACTTCTTTTTATATCAATGACCACCGTCTTGTATTCCCTTACTGCAATTTCTATTTTCAATTTCTATAACGAATTTGTGTTTCTGAAAGTATCTGTGTCGTTCCAGTACCCTGTATATTTTGCTTCAGAAGGTGAAGATATTAATGCTGTTTTGGCTGATGTCAAGAGCAATGATGCCACTGGTCAGCTTGCAACTGCAACTACTGGCGGGTTAGTTGAATTTATTATGAAATTTTGGGCGCTTTAGTAGATTTTATGTGGATAACGGAAATCACAACAGAGGTAGGAAAGAATGGTGGCTATTTTTGGGATCTCAATATATTTTTATAATTTATAGTAGTTTTCTACTATAATTTATATTTTAATTCAGATTTGATATGATTATTAAGGGTTCTTTTTGCTACTGCATAAGCCTTCTATTGCAACAGACAACAACATAAGTATTGGATATTAAATTATATTATGTTTCTCCTACTTATGTTTTATTTTCGCCACTATCTCCTATCCTCCCCTTTTCACTTCGTCAATTCCCCCTTTGCATACAAGATTTGCGATGTTTTTCCTGTTATTTTCCTTTATTAGTTCATACTGAAGGAATTAACTACCAATGATTGTGATCTCAATTTTTTTGGAAATTTTGATCTAGGTATCGATGTGAATTAATATTTTGGAAAAATTATAGAAATCAATAGAGTTTCTGCACTTCTTAAATAACTTATGAAATTCTTTTGGATTGGAGCCCCATTTTGTATTTGGGGTTTGGGGTTATTTTTTTTTCTTGGACTTGTTTTTTCTTTCTATGCTCATGTATATCTTTTCATCTCTCTCAATGAAAGCCTGGTTATTTTTAAATTTTTTTTATTTAATAAAAAAACTTATAAAATTGTGATTATTTTTTTTGTGAAATTCTTAATATGTCTCGACACTTTTGATGTTTAATTGAAATTTACACCATGTTAAAAAGAAAATCTATCAGCCTTTAGTATTGATTTGATATCAAATCATTCAGTTTTGCATTAAAAGAAGTACATGCAGTATAAACTGTTTTTGTGCCATTTGCAACTGTTTTTTTTTTTTTTTTTTTTTTTTTTTTTTTTTTTTTTTTTTTTTTTTTTTTTTTTTTTTTTTTTTTTTTTTTT
>NW_019272070.1:584109-587267 GCF_002738345.1 Cucurbita maxima
TTTTTTTTTTTTTTTTTTTTTTTTTTTTTTTTTTTTTTTTTTTTTTTTTTTTTTACATTCATACTATCTACAATCTTGTTCATCATAAAGAAAATTTGAGAGCTTGAGGTTAAGTATACAGTTGCTAATCTTCTCTGTATTCATAAATGTTTGCAGGTACAAGCTTGTTGTTTCAGCAGCAGAACCAAGGAAGCTTGTATCTTCCACGATTACAAATATTCAGGTACCTTTTTCGGTTTCCTTAAAATGTGAACAACAGGTATTGTCTACAGTTGTTTATTTGAATACATTGCCCTCGACAAACAGCTTAATTAAAGCAAGCTAGGATGCACCATCTGTATGTGCTTCTAAGCAACATGTTAGAGTCCAAGTGATTGTCTTGTCATCAAATACAATAGCAAATTAGAAAACTTTTACTCAGAAAAAGTGGTTGGGCTTGTTGACCTTACAGTTTTATATACTCGAGTTTTCTTTGAGCAAAATGAAAGAATGCACTTGGGCATACACTCCCTTAAGGGTGCATTTGCAGATTTGGTTAGAAAGGAAAGTTGCAGCTGGAGGTAAAAGTCGAAAGTGAGATGGGCTAAAGAGGGGATTGTAACATGTCCCTTATTTCACAGGATGGTTAATGGAAGAAAATGCAAGAATTTTATTGGGTTCCTTCAGAATGAAAGAGTAAAGGAGGTTAAAGGGGAAGGAGAGTTGGATGAGGAGATTCTTTCCTTTTCACGAAACTCTAAGACCCGATTGTTTCTCCCAAAAACTTTATTGAAAGGTTTTTGATTCGTGCCCTATTTCTGTTTCTAATTTTGAGAATGTGGAGTTGGTGGCCCTATTTTCTTGGAATGAAATTAGAAGTGTGGTCTTTGTGTGTGATAGGAGTAAGTCTCCTGGTCCTGACGGTTTTTCCATAGTCTTCTTCCAAGATAACTGGGATAATATCAAGGATGACCTTGTTAGAGGGAGATATTGGTTAGTACCTGGAAAGAAACCTTTTATTTGCTTATCCCTAAAAAAGGCAGGGAAACTAAGGTGAAGGATTTTAGGCCCATCAATCTCATTACTACTATTTACAAGATACCTGCAAAACTGCTTGCTAATATGCTGTGAAAAGTTCTTCCCTTTGACTATCACTTAAGTTCTTCCATAAACCAAACAAGGTCAGCCAACAAGGCCACAGAGTCTAAACAATCTGACAACCTCACAATAAGTGATGCAATTCCTTTGAGTGACACCTACAAAGGGTGCACCATCGTAGGAGCAACTCAAAGGAAGAATGTCTATGAATACGGTTCATATTTTTTACTCTCCCATGTAAAACTTGCTATTTACCTTCTGTAGTGAGGAGAAGACTAAGTAGGTTGGGGCAAGGAAAGGTTTGAAAACAAACAAAAGAAAGAACTGCAAGAGAAGCTCCTCGAAGAATCCATGGTCCAAAGCCTAAAGTCCTTTCTCCTTTGCACCAAATGTTAGATCATGGATAAGAGAAAGGAGGCCTACAACGTCTAACGTCTATCTATAAGAAAGATGACATTTGAAACCCAAAGACAATGAGGAGGAGGGATCCAATGATAGTAGAATAGAAGCCACAAAATGTAACTTTTTCCCCAAAAAATGATATGAACGCTGGTACAACTCGTAGAGGGTTTCTAACCCACCAATCCTCCCAATAATACACACGGGTTCCTCCCCTAACAGGTTCTAACCCAGAAGAAAAAGAAGGGAAGCCAAGGGCAATCACTTTTTAGAGAAGTTTATGAGGCCCCTTGGTGCCACTGACATCATACTGCTCAAAAGTGTCTGGGGCCATTTGACTCGTACTAACTTTGTGCCACAAAGCATTGGGTTCTATGAAGTACTACCACAACCACTTGGGCAATCAACCCTCAATACATAACTTCAGGCTCCCAATCTCAAGGACACCTAACGCCACAGGCTTAAACTCATTATCACTCTCTTGTTACATGATTTTTTTGTTGGTTGAATGGTTCTGGTGGTTCTGAGGCAAACCTAGTGATTAAATATAGTCCTCATGGATGTTGGGAGGGGTCAAAGAAGTGAGTAAATATAGTCCTCATGGATGTGGGGTGGGGTCTAAGGTACTTTTAGATATTCTTGGAAAGACATTTCCATTGAACTCCAATCCTTTTCTTATTTGGTCGAGTGTTTTGTAGGTGATGGGAGGGAAATGTACTTTTGGAAGGATAAGGAGGGATAGACCCCTATTCAACAGAGGAATGGTGGATGTCATGGCTCTCTTATCTTTGATTAGTTTGAGCTTAGGCTAGGGAGAAGGACGTTGGTTTTTGGAGTCTGAACTTCACTGAGTTTTTCTTGTAGCTCATTCTTTCTGTGTTTGTTGAACCCTTTTTTGGTCAGTGAGTTTGTTTTTTATAATTGTGTGGAATGAGAAAATTCTGAAGAATCGTTTTGCAAATCATCCATGCAAAAAAGATGTCTACTTTGATAGAACCGTTTTGTTGCATTCTTCGTCAGATGGTAGAGGAAGATCTTGATCATATTCTCTATAGTTGTAACTTGGGCTTTTAGTTTGCTCAACACAAGGGGTATAGAAAGATATCCCGAAGATCCTTCTCAATCTGTCTTTTCAAGAGAGGAGAGGTTTTTGTGGCAAGTGGGAGTTTTTGTTGTGTTGTGGAACTTGTGGGGGATCCTAGAGATGTTTGGTCCCTCATTAGGTTCTATATGTCTCTTTGGTCTTTGGTGACAAGTTTTTTTTTTTTTTTTTTGTAATTATTTCTTAAGTCTCATTTTACTTGAGTGAAGCCCATTTCTTTAGTTGTCTTTTTTATGGGGTCTTGGATTTTTTTGGATGCCCTTGTATTTTTTTTTTTTCAATGACAGTTCGGTTCATTATAAGAAAAATTAAATGCTTGTATTTGGATAAGTAAGATAATTAATACCTGAGAATTGAATGGGTTATTTTATAGGTTCCACTCTGGTAATTTTTTTAATTACTACATTTGATTAAATATATCTAAATTAGTTAAAGCAATTAGAATTAGTTTAGAAATTAACTTGAAATTATTCAACGAGTATAAAATCCTATAATTCATATATTGCCAGCTTTATTCTTCAAAAAAAAAAAAAAAAAAAAAAAAAAAAAAAAAAAAAAAAAAAAAAAAAAAAAAAAAAAA
>NW_019272070.1:587376-632121 GCF_002738345.1 Cucurbita maxima
AAAAAAAAAAAAAAAAAAAAAAAAAGAAGAAAGTTTAGACAATTATTATCTAAGCTTTAAAAAGCGAACATTCATCAGACAAACATTAATTTTGTAGATTCTTGCTAAAACCAAAACCCATCTTGAAACATTTGAAACAATCCAGGACAAAGGAAAAAAAAAAAATACTTCTGGAGTCTTGGGTATCCATACCACATTAGAAAAGCGTAGGGATAGTATCTATGCGTATCTGAAAGAGGGGTGGAACTTAGAAGTAAATGTGGAAGATCAATGGAAGTTTCACTCTCATCAGGCCAACATGCTCTTTATTTATTTTAAATTTTTGGGTTAATTTAGGAATGTGAAAAATATGAAATTTTGTGTCTATGTCTCTTTGACTTTTTAGTACCCATGTGTTTGTAGTTACCCTCTTAATGTGTTATTGATTTTTTGGAAATCTTTTTGTAATCTTCCGAGTCCCTAGCTTTGGTTTGGGTCCCCTATACCTTTCAGTCTATTTGACCGCTCTATCAGATATATCTGTTAAACTAAATTGAAAATTTCACGTGATTAGAGGAGTCAAGATGGAGAAAGGTCAAGCGAGAGGTTATGTGTCAAAAAATACAACGGTGTCAAACTGTTAATTGTGTATTTTCCATATAATTTACCATTTCCCTGGTTGGTGTATTTGTGTAGTTTGTATTCTGTTATTGAGGTGCTGTGATTAGCTTTGTTCTCCCCTCATTTTTGTTTAATTCTTTTTTTTAGTGTTGCATCGTTTTTTTCATCTTTGTATTTATTTATTTTGAAATTGGTGTCAGGGTTGGCTGCCTGGACTAAAATTTGATGGAGATGCTAGTCAACTCCCAACAATTGCAATTGTAGCATCATATGATACATTTGGCGCTTCTCCTGTATGTGATTTGTTTAGTGCACTAACATTATCTACCATACTTATCTATATTTTATCTAGATGATGTGGATCTTCTCTCTGGTTGTAGGAATTATCTGTGGGAAGTGATAGCAACGGAAGTGGAATTGTTGCACTTCTTGAAATTGCAAGGTTATTTTCTCTTCTTTATTCCAGTCCTAAGACACGAGGAAGGTACAATCTACTTTTTGGGCTCACTTCTGGCGGACCTTACAACTACAATGGGACTCACAAGGTTCTCATTCTTTATATGTACATACAATCATCATAATTATTATTTCTTTCTATCATTACAATGTAATCCATTTAGTTAAACTTCTTCATTTCGATTATTATTATTTTTTTATAATTGTTTCTATTTGTTGTCCATTAATGTAAAGTATCGTTTTCCCAGTGGCTTCAAAGCTTTGATCACCGTATCCGTGAGAGTATTGACTATGCCATTTGCTTAAATAGTATTGGCTCATGGGATGACAAATTATGGCTGCATGTCTCCAAGCCTCCAGAAAATGCTTACATAAAGCAAATATTTGAAGTAAGCAAATGTATTCTTAAAATGTTTTGTCTTGTGTAAATAAAAAAAAAAAAAAAATGTTATTGTCTTAATACGGTGTTATTTATTGTAACGGTTTATTGTGGATGACCTGGGCTCTCTGTAGGATTTCTCAAATGTCGCCGAGGATTTGGGCTTCAAAGTTGATCTGAAGCACAAGAAGATTAATATTTCAAATCCTCGAGTGAGCATTCACCTGAATTCTTTTCTTTTCTTTTCTTTTTTTTTTTTTGACAGAAAATTAGTTTTCACTGAAAAGAATATTATGGAATTCAATTATTTCTTTTGAAAATTGATCTACAATCTAAAACGTTATATAGAAATATTACTGAAATAGAAAGAGGAAAAAGAAGACAGGACGGTTTGAAAGGTTCATTCTCACCCCAGAACAAGCCTAACTCCCACCTATCTGTTACACATACATTGCCCTAGAATCTTCCTTTAATATCAAACCGAGGGTGTCCCATACCCACTCTATCCTCTTAACAAAATACTCACGTTCATTTACTCTGTGCCTTGTGCTTCCCCACCTTTCTTTCTATGTGTGCATGCAAATCTAATGGGTGGTTTAAGTAAGCCTATTAGTCTGCATGTTGATTATGATACAAAAAAACTATAGATGCTTTGTGACTGCAATATCTGGAGAAAAACTCTCCTGCCTTTCCGTACCTTGTTTTTGGCTTCTGATTGATGCAGAACTCTTTAACAAATCAGACTGGAATTTTATTAAAAAAATAATTATTCAGTAAAATGATTGCGTAGGTATTTTTATGTTTTGGTCTTACTTTTAGCTACTAACAGTAACTAACAGAAAATAACAAACCACCTAACGCTAAAATAACAGAGTTAATAATGGTCAAGTAAACAACTAAAAATAATAAGTACCGCACATTTATTGGTCCCTTAAGAAAAACTCATTCTTAAGTTTAGGATTGCAGCTTTATGTTCGGATGATACTCTCCATGTTCTGGAACTTGTGGCCTTAGATTTTGAAATTTTCTTTTTAATCTTTGTCCCCCATTTCTTCACATGTAAAATTTCTATTTTTTTCTTTATTTTCTAACATATTTAAAAAAAATTATTTTCCTATTTTTGTGTGCTTCATTTCATGCTATTGCACTCAAATGCATGTTGTGCTCGAGTCTTTATTTTAATATTTTCTTTTACCAAAAATAATATTAGAAAGATTAGAAGCCTTGGAGGTATGTAAAACATCTAGAAATTCAAGAACCTATGTATTAGATCCCACTCTTTTGAGTATCTTATATGGTCCAACCTTCTTTCTTCAACTTGTGTAGATATCCCAATAGGTTGTCAATTCTTGGATAGGTAAGTCCCAAAACCATCTCACTTTGTTGTCTCTTACTAGAGTTCTTGCATAGGTGGTGAACCATGACTAAATCGTCTTTATGAAACTCCCCAGCTTTCCTACGTTTATTAGCTTCTAATACATCTATAGTATAGTTTAACATTATTAACCTGAGTTGACACTCTTTTTGATATCAGGATTTATAAACAATCACACCAGACCTTCTGGTAACTTGAGTTGAGATCTTGCCCACTGAGTGGTTTGTTGAACTTGGACGTTGGCTCTGGTTCCATTGTCATTGGTAAAAGAGTGAGAATATTAGTGGAAATTTGATGACTAGGGTATCAGTATCGTACAAGATACTCAATGAAAAATGAAATTTGTAATTGTGATTCTAAATATAGGAATCATTGTATTACTATGTTTGGTTGTTTTGACAATGTGGACTTGCATTATTATCTTGTGGCTAGGGTAATATATAGCTCAAACTAAAGTAAGTGTGCATGCTTCTTAGCTTAAAATTAGTTAATAACCCAAACCAACCCTGAGTTCTTTTAGTTATTGTATCCTTTGGTGTATTCTCCAAGAAAAAGATGTTTCTAGGATAATAGCAACATTTAGTAGGAAAGTGGATACGGTCTTTTCTTTTTCCTTTTTATTCAGGGGGCGGGAGAGGACAAATCAGAAAGAGCCGAAGATTTTTGCTTGTTCTCAAATTGATCTAGTGTACATCTCCATCATCACATTTTTCATCATGATGTGTGTTATTTAATAATTTTTTTTTTTTTTTTTAAAAAAAAAGACTGTTCTTGGTTCCCTTAGCATAGTATATGATTTTTACTTTTATTTTGTGATTATCGTAGCCCACTCGATAAATCCTTTGTATGCTGTAGGTAGCCTGGGAGCACGAACAGTTTTCAAGATTGAGAGTAACTGCTGCTACCCTTTCTGGAATCTCCGCTGCTCCTGAGCTTTTGGAAAGGACTGGAGGTTTAGCTGACAACAGGTTCTAATTTTAAGAAATTGATCAGTTTCCTGGTTCTGTTTCACTTCTATGTTTGCATGTGTGCGAGTATGTATATTCATGCAGAAATGTGTGATGTGTATATTCTGACAAGACCGTAACTTCCAATAGATTGTTTTTGAACGAGAGTGCAATTGCCAAGAGTATCAAGTTAGTCGCAGAGAGTCTTGCAGTAAGTTTTACTATGTCTTGCTTAGCCATACTTTTTCTGCCATCACAACCTTTTCCCTTTTCCCTTTTCCAGCTGCAAGTGTTTGTTTTTGGTAATTGAGAATTCACAAGTTCAGAATGTTTAAATATGACACTTAGCTTCTACTGTTATTTATAAGTGGAGAGTGCACAAGTATGGATGACATTCATTATTGGTTTCAAATTGTAAATGGTTCAGAATGTCCGTGGTATTATTTTATATATATATATATATTTTTTTCAGAATTCTCCAATGCATAATTCGTTGTATTTTATGCAGAGGCATATTTACAGATATGAAGGAAAGAATATACAAGTATTTGCAGATGATAGTAGTTTGGCAGTCAATCCAACTTATATTCGATCATGGTTGGATCTTTTGTCACGGACGCCTCGAGTTGCTCCATTTCTGTCGAAAGATGACCCTTTCATATCGGCATTAAAAAAGGTTTTATATCATAAACAAAATTGTGCCAATTGATACCATCTTTCATTTATCTTTATATATTGTATTCGCCCAAAGATTGATTGGCAATTTCAAAAGGAAAAAAAAGTTGATCTGAAAAGATTGTTCCTTCCATCTCACTGGCATCAGAAAAATTTATATCATAAAACAAAATTGTCAGTTGTTACCATTATTGTTCCCTTCCATTTAGCTCAACCTGAAAATATTGCTCTGAAACATACTTGACGTGCTAAAAAATTCTGAATTTTTGAGAAATTGCAGCTCTCTTTTTTAAATTAGGTTGATAAAATCTACTATTTCTTATATGGTGGAACTACTACGGTCAGTGCTAATCCATATTTTCCTTGGATGTTTGTCTGTTACAAAAGCATGAAAACCATTTACGCAGACGCACTATTTTAGTGGTTGGTTAGTTTGGCTGGGCTGACTCATACGAATGCTTTAGGTTACTAATTGAAGTCACCTCCCAGGCCTCGTCCAATGATATGTTTCTACTCTTTTCAGGAACTGGAGGTCCATACCCATGATGTGAGCTTGCAACATGAGCCATTTGACGGGGTGTTCACCTTTTATGATTCAACTGCAGCTAAACTTCACGTATACCAGGTACTTCGCAGATCAATTGTGAACTTGACTCTCTACTTGCTCCATCTGAAAATAAAGCTCCATTTATTTTAGTTTTGTACAACATTATTTTCTATATTCGTGTTAGCTGATTCTAGATTGGTGGTTATGTTTATCCTTGGGTTCTTTCTTGGCTTGGATCTAAGCAAGCTTTATGTTCGTTGTTTCAGGTTGCTAGCGTGACATTCGACTTGGTTTTGCTTTTGGTCTTGGGATCGTATTTAGTTTTACTCTTCTGTTTCCTTGTGATCACAACCAGGGTAAGTTGTATTATTTACTTTATCGACTTCACAAAGTTATCCCTCATGATATAGAATTCCTTAATCTTGAATAAAATAGATAAATGTCTATGAGATGAAAAAGGCTCTGAGGACATTTGATTACAAGCAATTGTCACTCAAAATGATCGTATATTCAGTTTGGACTGAATTTTCAAGTGCCTAAAAAGTTTTTAGTACTTGAAAAGGTCCTTCCAAACAGGCTCATTGGAAACATAAAAATAGTTTTGGAAGAAGTCTTGCGAGAAAATACTTTAGTGTTTTGGCTCAAGTGCTTGATTGTGAATTACACAAAAGAGTATAAAACAAATGTTAAATCTGATTTGTTAATTAGCACCTTTGTCAAAAATACTTATTTAAAAGCACTCATAAGCACATTTTGAGTTTGAGATGAACTGTGAGAATAGTGTTTGTAAGTAAAATATTTGTTTTGCTCCTTGGAAACACTCTTGAAGTGTTTTATTTAAAAGAAATTTGTACTTCTCACCCTTCCAATAGTACAAACTCACAAAATGTTTCTGTTCCATAGGGTCTCGACGATCTGATTGGTCTATTTAGACGCCCTCCTTCCCGAAAAGTAAAAACAGCTTGATGACTGCAGTAGATTTTGATGCTTGGATTTGCATCATTGCCACCCGAATTTTTTCCCATCTAGATTAGACAGGCCTTACGATGGGGTCCAATGTGGCATAAGAGCTCGAGGAACTGAAGATTTTATGTGGCATTCCTCTCAGGATTCTCTCTTTCTTCTTTTTGACATCCTTCAGTCATATCATCTGTGACATATTGTTATGAGAACTCTCGAGGTGCGATAATTTTTCGTTTTCTCTCATTTAAATTTGCACTGTTTAACCCTCATTTGTGGTTTCCACTTTGGGCAATGATTTTTTCCTTAGAATTTGTTGGTGTCTATTATTTTCTTGCTCGGTTGATGTTAGAGACAGGCAATAGATTCAGTTCGAACAGTTCTGAAAATCTCTCAGAATATATTGATGTTATTTATCATTATTATTTCACAGTTGCCTGATGGCTTTGAAATTAACTTCACCTAGTCATTAGTTTGATATTTTGTTAATTATTCAGCTTTATCAAATCCTTGACTTTCAGTATGAAAGCATGGAGTTACTGACATGTGAAATAATATATACATGATTTCATCTCACATATCTCCATTTCAAGTTCAAAATGATTCCAGAGTGATAGGCTTTTGTTCGTTTCCAAATTCCTCTTACCTTTTTCTCAATTTGCAGATGGGGTACAATCCAGAATCCATACTTTCTAGATCATAATGATATGTTAGTTCTTGTTCTTGCTTCCTGGTGTCTTATCTGATTCTTATAGCTCTTTCTTGAACAAGAACATTTCAGGTTTCATCATGCAATTCTTCTCAAAGTCAGTGATGAATTATTACTTGCTTGGACTTGCAATCATCATATGGTTTTTGCTTGGGTGTCTTTAAAAATGGATCTCTCTTAATGCTTAGTTTGAGATTGTTGTAGCTGTCCTTTTTTAAAAAGAAATTTACTTGAAGTATCGAATAGTTAGTGTGTTGGGATTTATGCTCTAATTATTCATTACAATAGTAGACATGTAGTAAGCCAACTCAACGAGTGAACCCTCAGATAACTGTCACATGCCTGAATTTGCAAAATAATAATAAAATTGAGCTCAACCATCGGGAGCCCTCATTTTTTCTAAAATTTTTTGGTAGGTTTTGGTGGTTGTTTTTCCAATTTTTTCTAGGTGTTGATGCAATGTAAGATGATTCTAAGTGAACTTTTCTTCGTACAACAAAGCATTGAAAACAACTATGATTTTATAAAACAATTGAATCTCCTATACTTCCCCAAAGTCTTCACCAAAACTTGTGAGAGTTTATTTTCTAATCTTAAATTTAGCTGAACTCAAGAGGTACTTAGATCAAATTAATATTCAAACCTAAATTGTACCATATCATTCTCCACTTCAAGGCATATGGTTGTTATAATTCAAAAAAGAATTGTATGTAACACATTGACTTCATGTTAGAGATGTTCATATGAACCCTAAGTCATGTAGGTAAAAGTTAAAAAGAAAAAGAAAAAAAGCCAACCATGCACACAAAAGGGTTTATTTAGATCAAAGCCTCTTTACCTCTTTGGGAAAATCTCAATTTGGGTTCAAAATTAAATCTTCCCCTTTACTGCTACAGATTCAGTAGTGTTTTAACAATTTTTTTGGAAAGAACAAAAAATTCCCTTTATATTCATAAAACATTGAGAATTTTCTTGAATGACATTTTTTATAAACCAATAGAGGAGAGGTTGTGTAATAGAGATGAGATTAAAAGGGTAGAGTTTGCTTTATTATCATATATGATGATGCCAGAACAGGATCCAAGTTCGTTCCCATACACGCCTCTCTCTTTAATACTTTCTCACTTACCCAGTGAAACCAATGATGTTGTTGGAATATTAGAGAGAGATTGAGAGACCAACCCTTTTCCACCGGTAGTAGTGTTCGTCCTAACGTAAAAGCTGGCTGCTGCTTTTACTCACTCCATCATTCTGTGGCCTTGCCTTTGCGTCTGCTGCTCTCCCCAGTTTCCAACAAATAACAAACCATTGAATCCACATCGTCTCCAAATATGCTATAAGCTTCGATCACCTGTAGATAACCGAACCCCATCGAAAGCACTGTTTGCATCCCATTGCTTAAAACCGACTCCTGCACCCCGCCGCTTTCTCTCTTACAGTTACCCTCACTTCCCGACGATCCTGAAATTTTTAACATTAAAGCTAACGTTTTTTACTTCCCATTTCCAACAAGTACGAGTCATAAGAAGAGTATACGTACTGGCGCCTGAAGAAGATGGTTCTGCACCCGGGGTTGAGGAATTGTCTCTTCGGTCCAATTGCTGTTTCGAGGAATATTTAGCGAGATATTCAGTTCTCGAAGCTTCCATCACCATCTGTTCTATCTCCTTTTCAGTAACCTCAAGATCTGAGAAATACCGTCCTTGAGCAAGAAGAGACTGTCAAGTCAGAAAAGTAAAATAATGTTAAGATCACTTTTACTTCACAAATCTCCTGTGATCTAAAAATTTAACAGTCCAAGATACTTGCATTGTCAATCTGTTGATCTTGCTGCGCTTTCAAAGCAGCCTTCACTTTATCCTTGTCAACATTTGCCTGCAGACCGAAAACATTAAGGTCCATAAGATGTTCGAAAAAAAGTTCAAAAACACACAATAGTTCATCAAATGCAACTGATGCACAATAGTCATCAAATGTATTTTAAAAGAATGATCATCCATTGAAGTTCTTCAGTTAAATTTGGCCATAGGAACCAGTTGGTGGATAAACTAAATCTTAAGAACTCAGTCAGAAAAGTCTCTATCTGTAGAAGAAATAGTGATATGATATTCTGACTCATTAATCCTGGGAGGATCAACTCCTCAACTGCTCACACTCAAAATATTTTCAAAAGAAGAAGAAAATACCCGTGAAAATAGTTCCTTACGGATTCAAAAAGCTTAAAAGAGGCTTTCTTTCAAGCAGAGAACACCATCGAATTCTTCCAAACCACGGATCTAAAAAAGAACAAGCCCTTGGACTACATATCAATGAATGCCCATGTCATGGACAAAGATAAAATCTCACAACCGTCCACAACTGAGCTTATCTCTCAAGCTTACCAAGATCACAATTGAAGTCAAAACTAAAAATTTCTTCTTGTCAAAATTAAAACCAGATCTTCGTTGAGATTGACACAGAGCAAAAGAAGATGATACCATCAACAAAATGGCAAATCAGAGAGGTCGTCCCTTTCTACAAAGAAACCTTTCACTCGTTGAATTTGTGCCTGTCAGATTAAGTCTGGCAAGAAGATCTACTACAAAAAGGAATAAAAGAATAAAGGATCCTATGTCATACCTCAAATCAACATAAAAATAACATTTCTCTCCCCCTTTTTTTTGTATAAAGCATATGTAATCCTCTTTCATCTCATTAAGTATGAGAACCTCATCTAAAATGTGTCTTCTAAAATTTGTTTCCTAGCACCAAATGCTCCCTTAGAAAAATTCAGCAGCAATCTCATCCTTGTTGCCAAGACCTTAGCAAAAAATTCTTGTGGTTCAATACAGATTCAGTCTCTAGTTTAGTCTCTGAGCATTAAAAAATGAATCACGGTTGCATCTATTTAGTCACTGATATTATAAAGTCCATTTATGTGTTGAACTTTCAATTCCGATACAATTTTCCTATCATTCATATTAGTTATATATGGATAACACATCATATTAACTAATTAATAAGTGAGATTCGACACGACCTGAAGATGGCACAAAGTGGTAGACCAACCAAATAAAATACAAACGCATAGAGTGGTAAAACATCCAGTTTAAAATGTATTACACTCATGCCCCACCATCTTTTTTTGTCTCCCCTCCACCCTCATTTATCCAGCTAAACTACTCCCTTATGCGATGTTATACCTGCTAGTCACTACGGCACCCTAAACCTGCTAGTCACTACGGCATGTAAGGTCAATATTTAAGTAAAAATAGTAATAACAATGGCTAGTTAGAGTTTAACACAAAAAAATCATTAAGGAAGTTAAACCCTACTATTCAGGAACTAAATTTAGACTAAAAATTCATGGTCCAAAACTACGTCTCTAAAATCTTTTGCCCTAAGACCTATGGGCAGAATGACAACATTTATTTAAAGGTTTAGGGCAGTCAAGAATTTTCTTTTGATTGTTTGTTTATTTATTATTATTATTATTTGCTTTTTTGCAAGACATAATTTCATTGAAAAATGAAATTACAAGAAAGGGAAGGAAAACCAAAACCCTATAATTTTCTTAAATTCTTGGTTATACTTTTCTCTCAGAAAGGAATTGTCTGGTCTCTGACAATACCATGCCTTGAACAGGCCATATCATACTATGCCCTTCGAAGGCTTATTGGAAAAAGTATTTTAAAAACCATTTGATAGGGTGGGTTGCCATCTTTTCACCTTGTTTTATAGATCTCCCTGTTTCCAGGGAAGCCTTTAACTGTTTCCTTAATTGTTGTTATAACAAACAAAGAAGAAATGTAGAGCTTTAAAATATAAGCATACCCCTCGAAGACTGCTGAAGCCAAGCCCTGCACCAATTGCTAAGCGCCGTGGATCAACAAGAGAGTTGTAATGATTGCCATGATGATAACTCAACCGAATGGGAGGCAGGTCAGTAGTATAGTTTCCATGAAAGATGTTAATAGGTTCTGCATTATAATAAAGGTAATTATAAAAAATGTATAAAAAAACCGAAGACTTTCATTTAACACTAAAACTAATGATAATAGTAACAAACCATGAGAACGTAAAAATATAAAAATATAAAAATATAAAATACTGCCCTCTTCGCCAAAAAGTGCAGTAATCACAAACTATAAGCATAGACAATTGGGCACTACTTTTTAAAAAGGTAGCTAAACCACTATCCAAGAGCAGTAACTATAACCATATGAATATACACATAATTTGCACCTGTGCCATATGAGAAAATATGGATTGGTCGATTATACATCTCACAAAGCGCTTGGATTTCAGCATTATTTCCATATACCTGCAACAGATGAAATAACCCCATTCCATCACCAAGCACCAAAATTGAAGGAAAAGGTTATAGAATTAGAACATAATAATAACAATCTAAACTACACCAAACCTTATCTCTTCTTTTCCTCTTGCAATAAGATGTAAATCCTTCAGTTATAAACTGGGAAAAGTGATCCCTCTCACGCTCCTGAACAGTATAGTAAACTCAATTAAATGTACAGGAAAAACTGGATCCAAATGGACCATGATCTTTACACTAAAGTGAGATGGAATATTATCAAAATAGTCATCTAATAGTGGAACGATTTTGGACAATCAGCTCCAAACTTGCAAGAGTTTGACTTGAGGATTTTAGGTCTTACTTGCAGTGATGCGAACATAATTGGAGAGTTCTTTTGGCAAGTTAGTTATTTCTCCTCAAATTACTTTGAGAAATAAGTTTTAAATTCTTAGTTCAAATTGTAGAGGAATTTCAATATAAACGCTTGCAGCTTCATAGCAAGCAAAGGAATAGGCTTGCAGAAAGTTGTTTGAATGAATTGGTGTTCATCAAATATAATAGGGCATTGAAACGTCGATATAAAATTAGGGAAGTCATTGACCCCATCTCTTCAAAAGATATTGATGACAATACAAGAAGAATAAATGATGATTCTAAAGATGAGGATGATCTTGCATCCGACGATGATTCTTTAACAAGTGGCAATGTTTCAAGAGAAACTGGACCAAAAGAACTTATCTATTATCTAGAGCTAATACTTCAATAACCAAGACTAAAGCTCCATGTTCATCCTCCACACAACCCACACCCACACTAGTAAATTTGGACAACTCTCGAGTTTGAAGACAAAGAACTAACAGATGGCTATAAGTCTAATAATGGGAAGAATGAGGATGAACCATTATCTAGTGTAGGACTTTAAACTTTGTTTTTGTTCTTTGTTTTGGAGTACTGACACTATGTTAAAAGGAAAATATTTGGACCTTGTTCGTTTATACATTTTTCTTCGTTAGAACCTCTTTTTTTTTTTTCCTTGAAGGTTTCTTATTGTGTATATATACATGTACCTATATTTTCTGTTTTTGATACAGTTTACCTCAAAAACAAAACGTGCTTTTTTTTGTTTTTTTTGCACCTTGCACTTCAGCCCCAAAGAGCCATTGCACCTTAGTGCGCCTCTGGATTTAAAAAACACGGGTGACTGGTGAGTTCAATTTGCTGTTTCAGTATAACTACCCTTTATTTGTTTACAGTTAGTTAGGTGTCGTTAATAGTTCATTAGTTGGTAGGCCATACAAAATTTTACGGAAAGCTAAATCCAGCTTTTCTTTGATTGTTCTTTCAATTTATTGTTGGAGATATTGCTGAATTCTTCTGGAATACATTTTTTTTAACAGCACAGAGTGTCCATCCAATTGTTGTGGGCTTCAAGGCTTAGTACTGTTTAGAATGTTGTCATGGCAACTTTTTGGGAATAACTTAAAAAGAAGTTAATGATAAAATTAGAAAGGTCATAATAACTTAAAAAAAATAAAGATAAAATTAGAAAGGTGGACGACTCTAGTGTAGGCTAGCTCTATTACAAATAGTTTGTGTCCGTGTACCCCCTATACTACAACAATCATTTTTTCTTTAATCAAAAGCCAACACCATTTCCAACTGGAGATCTTTCATGCCTTCTTTGGCTATCTATCATAGTTCCGTTTTTTTTATATTTAAATAAAAAACTTAGCATATCCTTTTTGTCAAATATGGTTTACCTTTAAACTATAATAAATTCGAGCATCCTTGTTCGGTTTGCCTATCTCCAAACAAACCCCGTTGGGGAATTTTAAGATAAGAAGACCAAGATCAATTTGACGTAAAGAGATAAGAGCTCTTTTACAGGAGGCCTCCAGAACGAAGGAGAACTAGATGTAATGAGAATTCCATGAAGGGTATGTTCTCTCAATTATCTTGCATTATTCTTAGCTGTCAATGACTATTGCTAGTTAAGTAGATTTTACCTAATTCCCTTGGCATAAGCTCGGGAGGACAATTGTCTTACCTCCTTTTGAACTCTCCCTCTATTTAATGAAGGTTAATGCTTTGATCTATTCATTGATTTCTCTAATATCTGCTCTAGGCATGCCTAAGGTCACTATTTTACTGTTTCACTGTTTCTCTGTAATTCAACCTATATATATCTCCTCCATTATTGGCAGACCAGCTCTGTATAAAAAATTTTAAAAAGAAAAAGATAAATAGGCATGTATTGTGTCTTTTCCAACATCAGTAACAAAAACAAATCTGGGGTCTTATTTAACTAACATTGTTATGGTGAAAATGAACCTTACCATATCAATATTAAATTTTGGTTCAACATTAACATTCAATTCAATCCAAATTAAATATTAAATCCTTCAACCAAGTCAAATGCAGAAGCTGAAACCAAAAATCTTCTGAGATCATTAACTTAATATCATCAAAGAGAGATCAACTCAAGAAATCATCATACCATGTAATCTATACACATCTGTCGAATCAGATCGTATGCTTCAGAATCCCCATACACTTGATCTGCAACAGCACGAAAGAGGCAATTCCCATCCTCCAGCATTCTTTTAACTTCAAAACCCTTTACTCGCTTAATTTCAGCCTCAAATTGCCTCTCTCTTTCCTGAAATGAGTTAAAGTGAAACGTACACATTGGATCAGTACAAGAGTTTATTACAGAAGATGCAGTAATGTTCAAGGTATTCAAATACCTATATAAATAAATCCCCTAAAAAGAGGGAAAAACCTTATTTGTTGGTCAAGAAATAGAAATGGAAAACCTTGACATTCAATATGAGTTGCATGAACATCTTTAACTACTAAAGCACAATGTATCAGGGGAAACCACTAGAAGAGAGGATCTTTAGAATTCCACTTTAGCGTCTTAACATTTATTTAGAACAAGAAAACAAGAAAAATTTCAGAATTTTAAGATATTTGGTCTAGGAAACACGAAAGAGTAAACCAAGAAATCGATCAAATTATCTGCATCATTCTAAAAACCTTACCAGATCATAATAGGACGCATAACAAGAGTTGTGCTCATCGGCACTGTTGTACCCCTCACTATCGACATGTGATCTTGGAGATGAAGGCCGTGACCCAGTGAGGGAGGTCCTATTTGAAACAACAGACCGGGCGATGCCATTACTTCTTGGGGACCCAATTCTACCCGCATTAGAACTTCCCAAAACATGTCTCCTTGTGTTTGATGAGTTCACTGAAGACGGCTTGAGCGGTGGGGCAGGGGGTGGTGGAGGTGGTGAATTCCCCGGAATGGCCATCGAAGAACCCCCGGTACAGCACTCCTTTTCAAGTGCATTCCTCTCCAGAATTTGCAAGTGATCCGTTATCATTCTAAGTTCCCCTAGAGCCGGAGTATCATCTTTAACAGCTTTCTCATTATCTCCAGAAAGTTCATCTCTCAAAATCTCCATCTGCTGATCGTTATAAGAGCCTTCGATCAAAACATCTTCTGTTTTCACTGTCTTGCTTTCGCTATTCGCGGCGTCCAAAACCTCATCAACAGTAGACTGTTCCTGTACATACTCTCCAAGGTCCTCATCTTTCGAAACTGGGTGTGGAGAAGTAGAAACGTGTTGTTGTTCAGGGCGAGATGATGAAGAACCACCAGGGGCAGAAGATCGGTTGGGGTTAGTAGAAGAAGAAGAACCACCACCAGAGGAAGCTCGCGATATAAAGACCCTCGTCATTGGAGTGGTTTATTAAAGGAGGACGCCTCGAGAAATGGACCAAGAAGCTCAGAGAGTCAAGAAGGCAGTAATAAGCATGGGTTTATCACGAGTTCTTGCCTTGGGAGCAGTGACACCCAACCCTCGGCAGAATATATTCTTCCAGCCCAGCTCCTTCTGCTCCTTGCAAAACGATTTCTGCATTCCCCTAAAAATTCTCATGAGACCCAGACCTCGAACTTTAAACAAGAAAACCCTCTTTTAAGTAGTCGAATTTACCCGGAAATGATCAGAGAGGCGGTTCCACAAGTCCAAGCTGCAATCAACAACCATGTATGACAAAGAAAAATCGATAAAGAGAGAGAATTAAGAGCAGGAAAAACAAAATGAAACAGAAAGGGCAAGAATTATGCACCGGTAACGTTCCAAAACCTCGATGAAAGAATTATCCAACGAAACAAAGGAAAAGAAGAAAGAAAGAGCAAGAAAGATCGGATCAACACAATCAAGACGAAATCGGAAAGGAAAAAGAAGAAATAAAGGGCAAATGTTGGTGGAGAGAGGGAGAATATGGCGTAAAGTTGACTGAGGGGGAGTAAGAAGGTCACCTGGAGAAGAAGAAAGGCCGGAATGTTGGATCTGAGAAGGAAGGAAGGAAGGAAGGACGGGAGGAAGTGGAGAAGAAGAAGAAAAAAAGGAGTGGAGAGCAAAAAGAAAGGAATGAATTGAAAAGAGGATAATTATTTTAGGGTTTTTGCAGCCAAAAGTGGGAAAACCAAACTTGGGGGCTAAGAACACCAACACTATTATTATTATTATTATTATTATTTATTATTATTTATTATTATTTATTATTTATATAACTAAATATATAATTTGCTGCCGCCTCAATCACGCACGTGGCAACTCTCCCACGATTTCATTTCCACACGAATAATGATTTTTCCAATACAATTTCATTAGTTAAATTAAATCATTTACTATTTTCTTTAAATTATTAATTCATATTATTGTTAAAAACCGATGTTGCTAATACAACAATCATCGTTCCTCTATCGAATCAACTTGTATCTTCTTAGTCTTGGATTGTGTAATAGGTTCAGTTGGAACATTTAAAACATCGTGATCCTTATCAGCTCAGCTTAAACTGCTCGACTTCTCGGCTTAATTGGCTTAGTATACTATCGTTTCCTAAGTTTTTGACCCTCCTGAAGCTATTTTTGACCTTATTAAAGGCAATTGAGGTCAGTAACACTCTTGTTTACTCATTTTAAGTACATTTAGATATTGATATGTCTTATGAATGTGATATGGATTAACATAGGTGGAATTGAACATTGGAGTATAGTCTCCAGGTAGCTACAGAGTGATTTGGAACTTTGACCAAGGTCAACCATGTAATTGGAGTTTGATAGTTGAATGATGTACACTGGTGCATGCATGCACCGTATTATTTTATGTTATGCTTATGTGCTCTTTGTATTGACATATGATGCTATGTAATGTATGCATGTGACATTACACTATGTTATGAATGAAATGAAATGCTATGTATGTGTGAATGTTTGATTAATCCACCACACCTAAATGGTGTGAAAGTTATCTTATTAATAATCAAATGAATTACAAGGATATGGAAATAGTAATAAATGAAAATAACAATAAATGGAAAGATACCTATGATAATAAAACAAATATTAGATATTTGCCTTATAATAAAATATCAAATATAATATATATGGTAAACTATAATTTATTACTAAATATCCTTAACAGTATGTCATGTCATGTCTTGCCATGTGAAGTTATGAGATGGATAATGTGATGATTGTCATGTAAACATAATGCACATATGTAATATGTCAGGGATGAAACGAGAAAGGGAATGATGTTAATGTTATGCTATGATAAACCATGGAGACCTCATGCATGTATGTATGTCATGTGCATCGGGATACTTCCCCGTTATATTATGTTAGTACATACGTGTACCTTCGATATTTATGTTTGCCATGATATCATGCGGGCCTTTCCTTTTTTGTGGCGTCCGTTGACGTGTAATGCATTGTGTCCGATCAAGCCAGGCTCAGGGGTACCTATACGAGCTTGCTTGGTGGGTTCATGTGCGCGTACATGGGCTCTGTGTGGAAAAGTATCACACATCCAACTCTGCCTAGAACTGGAAAGAGTCCAAGGGCATGTTATGGTTTTAGAGAATAGGCCCCAAATCATATTATTTGTATGATTGCATTACTAACCCAAGTTATGTGTTGCCTAAACCCTAAACCCTAAACCATAGTATTTCTTAAAATACTCAAAGTCATGTGTTACCCTTATATTTTCAAGTAAAGGTAAAGCTCCCATTCACGGATGACACTGAAGGCAGGAAAGGCCATGGAAGTCGAGATACGTCATGATAAGCCACTAGAAAGCATTGTTTTACATTTAGTAGTTAATAGGTGGTTCCTTTATGTTTCATGTTAAAAGACTACGTTATTTCAAACTTTTTTTTTTAATTAAAAATGTAAGTCCATGGCTTTATTTTAAAGTATTTATTATGAGTTTCTGCATATATATTTAAGGCAGGCATGTAGTGATGTCACTAATTTAGGGCAAGAAAATTAGGGGCATTAACATTGGTATTAAAGCTCTAGGTTTTAGATCTTGTAGGCCTACCATACTTTCATAGTCCTCCAGCAGATGTACGGTCACCGTCAAGTATGCTTTTTGAAGATAATAACTGGTTTAGTTAAATGATGCATGTAGTAGATTAATTTGATAAAGTAAAGTTTGACACGTTATGTTTGATATGTTTGCATGAGTTAGACATATTATGTCAAGTATGTTAATATGATTATGTTAATGTGAAGTTATAAGCATGTGTTGGATGTATTTATGTGATTGATTAGAAAAGTATGTAATGTATGTAAGTGGAATATTATAGACTTAGTATGTTATGTGCTGTATATAGATTATGCCACCAAGAGGAAGAGGAAGAGGAAGAGGAAGAGGGCGTAGAGGATGACCGCTACTAAAGGTAGAGGAAGAGGTAGAAAAGGTCCGATACGTGAGGAATCGGTAAATTGGCCTGAGAAACGGTGCCACCCCCACCTCCAACGACGCCTCAGGTTGCACCAGACCTCACAACTGCCTTAATGGAATCGTTACAAGCAGTTATGCAACAAGAGTAACAACCCAACAAGCCAATGCTTTGTCATCAACCAAATAGGTAAAATACCTGCTAGACTTTAGGAGGGATGACCCTTGTAACTTTAGTGGGATTGCAAATGATCCATTAGTGGCACAGTTGTAGTTGACGTCAATAAAGACAATGTTTGGGCTGACAAATTGCCCAAATGATAAGAAGGTACAATATGGAGCGTTCATGTTGCGAGGTGATGCAGAGTTGTGGTGGCAGTGCACTCGTGAGATTCTTAGTCCGAGGGAAATGTAATCTCGTGGTGGGACTTCAAGAGTGCCTTTCTAGAATGTTCATTTACCAATTAAGTGAGTAAATAGCAAGAGTTCACACAATTGAGTGAGAGAGAACGTTCATTTACCACATATGTAAGGGACTTTATAAGAATGAAATGATTTGCCTCATAGTTGGTGGACACGAAACATAAATTAGCACAAAGATTCACCTTGGAATTGGACAAGAAGATTCATCGTACAGTTGAGGCGATAACGTATACTACTTATGTTGCCACCCTAAGAGTAGCTAAAGCCATGGGAGGAGAAGGTGGATCTCAAAAACCCCCTCCACGGACTATTACAATAGGATAGAAACGACCTCATGACCAAATTGATCATCATAAGCAACCTTCTGCTTGACCACAACAACGACCTAACAGACATTGTCGAGATCCTAGGCGTGGTCAACAACCAGGCTGATATGATACTAGAGAGGATGATAGACCTAAATGCAATGAACATGGGAAGAATCATTTGGGGCAGTGTTTGGCCCGTACCAGAGCCTATTTTCGGTGAGGCCAGGGTCATTTAGCCAGAAATTATTTAGGGGGTCACGGGATAATCCTAAAAATCAACAGAGGGGTTCGACTGTAGTGGATCGCCCTACTCATAACTGTAATCCGGTGAAAACTTATGCCTCCACTAATAAGAACACTGAAAATCCTGACGCTATGGTGACAAGTACTTTATCTGTTTTTGGTCACCTTGCTTTAACATTGTTTGATTCGAGTTCTATGCATTTGTTTATATCTATTGTCTTCATCCATCAAGAAAAAGTTGTATTGGAACCTCGGTGCATGAATTTTCTGTTAGCACCCTGGCATGGATGGATTTGTTTGATGTGAATAGGGTAAAAGACGGTCAAGTGAGTGTCAAGAATTAGCCTAGAGGTAAACATAATAGTCGTGGATATGACTGACTATGATGTAATACTGGAATGGATTGGTTAGTAGAAAATCATGCTAACATAGACTGTTAGAAAAAAGAAGTGGTGTTTACACTACTGTCCAAGACTAGATTTAAATTCAAGGGTACGAGTCTGGGTACTATGCCTAAAGTGATATCGATGGCGGAAAGCGAAAAAGTTGGTATAGCATGGAATGTGGGCTATACTAGCTAGCGCCATGAATACTAAAAAGAAAGTGATATGAACCAAAAAACATCAATCATACAATATACTTCAATGAAGATGTGAAGAAAAGGCCGTCAAAATTATCAAAAGATGTTTCAATTCATGCCACATTGAAGAATAATGAAGGTTGATTGTTATAAATTTTGGGTGGGTTACAATTTAGAGTAATTTAGAGTTTTTAGGACTTTTTATTTACTTTAGATTACAATTACATAATGGTTAATTATGACTAAGAATGTTACAACTCTTGGAATGTCTTTAATAGTTTCATTTTGAGGCTATATAAAGCGATGTATTATATTTGTAAGTAGACTTGAAGATATAGTAAAAGAATCATTTGTGCCTTCTTTAGTCAATGGCTAAGTTTCTTTGCAATTCTATGTAGGGTTGCATGTAGAATCATTCAAGTTAGACATGATCAATCTTGCTTGTGGAATGATTCGAATCTCAAACAAGTGTTCTTGCGTTGAGATATTTGATCAACAAGAATCATTCAAGCTAGACATGATTGATCTTGCTTGTGGAGTGATTCAAATCTCAAACAATGTTCTTGCCTTGAGATATTCGATCAACAAGGTAATCCGAATCTTACTCTCCTTGCAGTGATTCCTTATCTTATCAGGAAGAAACTTCCTTGATTGCAGTGTCTATAGAAAATGAATTCTCAGACGTGTTTTTGAAGGATTTACCAGGAATTCTCTCGTATCAAGATGTGGATTTCAGAATAGAACTGGAACCGGGTACGACCCTATCTCTAAGGCCCCGTATCGTATGGCGCCAGCTAAACTAAACGTATCTCTGTGGGTGCACTGGTGTTGTTCGTTAAGAAAAAAGATGGCTCGATTCTCTTGTGCATCGATTATAGGGAGTTAAACAAGAGTACATCGAAGAATAAGTACCTCATTCCACGAATTGAAGACCTATTTGATCAGCTCAGAAAAGTAATAGTGTTCTCTAAGATAGATCTTTAAGCAGGTTACCGTTAGATCAAGATAAAAAAGGAAGATGTGCCGAAGACAGCTTTCAAAATAAGGTATGATCATTATGAGTTTGTGATTATGTCATTTGGACCTACTAATGCCCCAACAGTATTCATGATTCTAATGAATCGAGTGTTCAAGGAATGTCCGGATACTTATGTCATTGTGCTCATAGAAAATATCCTAATATACTTTAAGACAGATCAAGAACATCAGTTGCACCTTTGAAAGACCCTGACGATTCTGAGGGAGAGTAAGTTGTATGCTAAATTCTCCAAATGTAAATTTTAGTTACGCGATGTCTCATTTTTGGGGATGTTGTATTTGAAAATGGTGTGCCAATAGACCCTGCCAAGGTGAAGCAGTCACAAAATGGGTTCCTTAACCACTTTTATTGAGGTACATAGTTTCTTGGGTCTAGCAGGTTACTACTAACGATTCATACAGGGTTTTGCCATGATAATCTCACCACTTACGCAACTTATGTGAAAAGGTCTGTCGTTTGTATGGATCGAAGATTGCGAGGCAAGTTTTTAGGATCTAAAAGATAGACTAGTGATTGCACCAGTACTCACAATGCCCGATGACACAGAAAATTATGTAATTTATAGTGATGCTTCTAAGAAGGGCTTAGGTTGTGTGTAGATGCTCCGCGAAAAGGTCATTGTATACACATCTCGACAATTGAAGGACTATGACCAAAATTATCTCACGTATGACATGGAACTAACTAGTGGCAGTAGTCTTTGGGTTAAAGATTTGGTGACATTACTTATATGGGAAAAAAACTCAGATCTACATCAACCACAAAAGCCTGTAGTATTTCTTCACTTTGAAGGAACTGAATATGAGACAACGTAGGTGGTTTGAATTAGTAAAAAACTATGACACCGACATCTAGTACCACCCTGAGAAGGCCAATGTTGTCTTCGATGCCCTAAGTAGAAAGACAACCCATTCGTCAGCATTAATCACGAGAAAGCCCCAAGTATAGACAAATTTTGAACAAGCTGGGATACCGATGGAAATGGAAGGAATTAGAGCATAGCTAGCCCAATTGACAGTCTAACCCACACTCTGATAAAGAATCATTGATGATCAAATAAGAGACCCTGGGTTAGGAAAAAGTCTTAATGAGTTGGCGACAGGACCAGTTGACGGTTACTCCAAGTCATCTGATGGTGGATTACTGTACCAAGGGCGTTTGTGTGTACTAGTGGTAGAACTGAAAAATGAGATATTGAGCGAGGCGCATAATTCCACGTTCACGATGCACCCTAGTAATACCAAGATGTATCAAGACTTAAAGCAACAGTTTTTGTGGCATGGTATAAAGAAAGACATAGCAGAATTTGTGAATAAATGTTTAATATGCTAGCAAGTCAAAGCACCTAAACAGAGAACCGCAATATTGTTGCAACCCCTTAGTGTGCCAGAATGAAAATGAGAGAACATTGAAGGGTGACACAGTTAATATGGGTAATTGTCGATTAGCTAACAAAGTCAGCATATTTCCTACACAATAGATAATTAGGCACAACTATACATGAAAAAAATTGTTAGACTGCATGGAGTTCTTGTGTCAATTATATCAGATTGAGACCCACACTTTATGTCGGTATTTGGTGAGAACTTCAAAAGGTGTTGGTACTCGCCTAGATTTCATACAACACTTCACCCACATACAGATGATCAGAAAGAACGTTTGAGCCAAATCTTAGAAGATATGCTACGTGCCTGTGTGTTAAGACTTCACGGATAGCTGGGACCTCAAAATTACATTTAATGGAATTCACCTACAACAACAACTTCTAGGCAACTATTGGCATGGCACCCTACAAGGCGTTGTATGGAAAATGGTGTAGGACAACATTGTGCTAGGATGAATTAGTGGAACATGAACTTTTGGGTCCCAAATTAGTCCAAGTTACCAATGAGACGGCGAAAAAGATCAAGACAAGAATGTGCACTACTCAAAGTAGATAGAAAAGTTATTATTGAAGGTGAAGGAGTCTAGAATTTGAAGTGAACGACATGGTATTCTTGAAGGTGACCCCAATGAAAGGTGTTCTAAGATTTGGACGCAAAGAAAAATTCAATCCACCCTTTATAGGACCTTTGAGGTCTTAGATCGGATTAGACCCATTGCGTATAGATTAGCCCTACCACCACCCCTTCTCAGCTGTACATAACGTGTTTCATATGTCCATATTCTGTAAGTATCTGACCAATCCCATGCATGTGATAGATTATGAGCCCCTGGAAGTGGCAGAGGATTGAAGATATGAAGAAAAACCCATGAGGAGGCGCTAGAAATAAAAACTCTACCCAACATAGACATTGCTTTTGTCAAGGTGTTGTGGAGAAATCAGCCCATAGAGGAAGTCATGTGGGAACGAGGGAGAAATACCCAAAGCTATTTCTGAACGCAGGAACTTTCAAGGACGAAAGTCCTTTTTAGGAGTAATATGTAACAATTTGAGAAATATATATATGTATATATATGTACATTCAATATTTGCGAAGGATCAACGCGAGGATAACCGCCCCACCACCCCCTTAAAGCCTCTCCACTCTCATGCTCTCCGTCACCAACTCAAACTTTTCTTTCTTTTGTAATATACACACACAGCCGAAAGAATACCATGTGTGACCGCTTCAACCTTAGTGGAATCTACTGAAATTCTAACTTTCGACACCACATGTCCTAAAAACGATACTTGTTGCAGTAAAAATTCGCACTTGGAGAATTTAGCGTACAACTTGTTCTTTCTCAAAGTGGTTAGGACTTTCGAAGGTGTAGTTGGTGTTTTTGATCTGTCTTTGAGTATACTAGGATGTTGACTATAAATATGATGACATATGTGTCGTGACACTTTTTGAATACTCGGTTCATTCGCTCTATGAATACCTTTGGGGTATTAGTGAGACCAAACGACATCACTACAAACTCGTAGTGGTCGTACCTCGTTATGAATTTTGTCTTTAGCACATCCTCTTCTTTAATCTTAATCTAGTGATATTCTAAGTGGAGATCTATCTTGGAGAATACTGTCGTTTCACTGAGTGGGTCGAAAAAATCTTCAACACGAGGGAGTGGGTACGTATTCTTTACCTTCCTCTTATTTAACTCTCAATAGTCGATGCATAGATGCATCGAGCCATCCTTCTTTTTAACAAATAGCACCAACAGACCTCAAGGAGATATGCTAGGGCAGATGAAGCTGTTGTTCAGTAGATCTTGTAATTACGCATTGACTTCTTTTAATTCCACTGGCACCCTACGGTAAGGGGCTTTAGAAATAGGTCCAGTACCCGGCTCAAGTTCTATACCAAAATCCACAGTTTAAAAAGGAGGTATCCCTAGTAGATCTTTCGAGAAGACATCTAAAAATTCGTTCACTATGGATACCATGTCCAAGGTCTTCTATTTTCCTTTTACATCTATTGCATTTGCTAATATGGCCCAACCTTCTTGTTGGGTCAGTCTCTTGGCCTTCATTATCGAGACTACTTTAGGGGCAACTCCAATGCATGTACCGTGAATTTCAAACTGGATCTAGACAGTGGTGAGAATACCACCTTCTTGTAACAATGTATATTGGCATGGTTCTCATCTAACCAATTCATCCTTAGTATTACGTCGAAGTCTGTGGTACTGACAACTATTAGGTTTACGTTCAATGTTTGTCCTGCTACTATTACATGTCCATCTTTTACTTTATTCTTAGCAACTAGGTCTACCCCGTAGGAGTGCGGAGAGTTAATACATGCAACACGTATTCTAGTTCAAACCCTATACACAAACAAATGAGCCATATATAAAGAAACGCATAGTCTCAATAAAAAAAAAAAATTAAAGCATAGTATCCCAAGACTTATAGTGTACCTATCATCACTGTGTCGGACTTCCCGACATCCCTACTAGTGGATGCATGTGCTCTTGCTTCTGAGCGAGTGTGCTTAGGTCTGTCAGCTCCACCCAGTTCTCTTGGTGGATTAACTAGGTTTTCAGTTCCCTTGGCTATGCAGGAGTATCGAGGTCACCGTTGATAGTGGGATAAATGTGGAAAGCATCGTTGGAGACGAAGGAATACGAAAGGTTTCATTTTCAGTCTTCTATTATGGGTGACCCACGCCGCTGCAGCGTCTGCGGCCCAGAAGTGCACGACCTAACACACGTAGTCCAGCCGGCAAGTACACTCCAAAACATGTCGGCCCAGTCACGCTCGACACAACCTGTACACCCGCGCTTTGACCCGAGTGACGACCCGCCTCATTCCAGCATCGACTCGGTTTGGCGATGCAATCGACTCATTTTGGAGTAGGCAATCGGCTCGGCTTGACAGCTCAATTTCGGTTTGACTTGTCGCTTAGACAAGTTGGTATACAAACTTTATACCGTTTCCTAAATTTTCGACCATTCTAAAGCCATTTTTGAACTTATTAGTAATTGAGGTCAACAAGACTCTCATTTACTCATTTTTTTTAATAGTTTTAGGACTTATATTGGAAAATGTGCTCTATGCATTGACATGTGATGCTATGCTATGTATGCATGTGATATCCATTACACTATGTTATGAATAAAATGAAATGCTATGTATGTCATGTAAAGTTTGTGATGATTGTCATGTATACATCATGCATATATGTAATATGTCATGGATGAAAGGAAAAAGGGAATAATGTTATTGTTATGCTATGAATGTAAATCATGGGGATCTCATGCATGTATATATGTCATGTGGATCGGGATAATTCTCCATTATGTTATGTTAGTACGGACACGTAACTTCGATATTCATGTTCGTCATGATATCATGGGGCCTTTCCTTTTCTATGTCGTTTAACGACATGTCAGGTTAGGAGTACGTCTATGAGCCCTCCTGGTGGATCCATATGCGCGTGAGTGGATCGTGTGTGAGGAAGTACCACTCATTCAACCCTGCCCATAACTGGAAAAAGCCCAAGGTCATGTCAAGGTTTTAGAGGATAGGTCCCAATCATGTTATGCATATGATTGCATTGTTAACCTCAACTGGGTAACTTAGGGTTAACCTCAACTGGGTAACTTAGGGTTAACCTCAACTAGGTAACTTCCTCAGTATTTCTTAAATTACTTGTTCTTAAAATACTTAAGTCACATGCTACTCTTTAATAGTCGATAGGGCAATAACATGCATTAATTTACATTTAATAGTTGATAGGTGGTTTATTTCATTTTTTTATGTTAATAGACAATATTATTTCCAACTTCTTATTTTAAATTAAATGTGTGGTTAATTGGCCGAGTTTTAGGCGACAAGAGACTGATGGGCTTGTTGGAGGTTTTGAGCATAACAAATCAATACCAAAGACAAATCAAGATAGCTTGTAGCAAAGCCAATAGACAAAGGACCGAAGGAAGAGAATGCAAAGTCAATCGTGTATCTATCTTGTGACCTATTGGTCATAAGCAATGTCTTGCACAAAGCGACCCACCTAAAAATGCTCGTCTTTATGTTAGAAGAAACTAAAATGGAACTTCAATCGGATGCAGTATTCAATCCCTCCACCGAGATGTCAAGCGAATTCTTAGGCATTGATTGATGACTGGCCAACTTTTACATTAGAAGAGCAAAAATTCGAGTCATAGCTACATGAACCAATACGAATGAGTGTAAGCTTATAGCTACATAAATCAATACGAGTGTAAGCTTATCTGAGAGATGATAATGGCTGCAAAGCTCAATTAGTAAAGCATGGGCCACTAAACCAATGATTTATACACAGATGTAACTAATTTCCACTAAACCAAGGTCAGTTTCATATTTGTTTGTTCCAATGGTAGCTACTAACAAAACCATTTAACATTCTGCTTATTTTAATCAAATACAATTAACCCAATTTACAATAAACACATATTTCACCGTACGGTATAAAAATTTTCCTGATCAAAATCTAAGAGCTGCCAGATCTGTGGAAAAGAGCAAGCCAAAGCCTCTCTGCATATGATACAAGCCGCACTAACAAACAGCTGCTAGCTTCATTATTCTTATCTCAAGTTTTGTCCAAGAACTGGATTTGAAACCATTAATGCTTGTAATTCTCTGTTCCTATGTGCACCATTGTACAAAAGTAATGCTCAAGAGGTGAAGGGGTACCATTTTTTATGACAAATGAAGCAGTGTGTGTAAAACATATCCACAGACTTCCCCTATGGTCGTATTCTCCAGCCGCGCTTGGCTAATTCCTCCCGCACCCGAGTAGCTGCTTCTGCTGTGTCGTTCAGCGGAGGGTAACTCCAGCTCTCCGAGATCTGAAATGTTAAACAGAATATATAAAAGGGGCATCAAATATCCATTAGTCAACATCACAAGGAATGTGAAGCATTGCCTTAACTAGTTAACTTTTATTTCGCATCAAACAGAAAAGGCACCACATCAAGATATTCTTTTCAACTTTGTCAAGCAGAATAGAATGGCCAAACGCTATCAATTATATTGAAAAAGATAATTTGTGAGATCCCATGTTGATTGAAGAGGGAAAGCAACAAAGCATTTCTTATAAGGTTGTATAAACTTCCCCTTTGTAGACGCGTTTAAAAACCGTGAGACTAACGGCGATACGTAACGGACTGAAGCAGACAATATCTACTAACGGTGAGCTTGAGCTCTTACAAAAATATGCTAGACAAAAGTATCCCTCGCTTTCTAGCAGTACACTGAAAGGAATCTAAAAAAGATGACAAAATTAGGAACTGATACTGAAGCATCTTAAGCTTTCCATGGTCCAAGCCTCCAAGGAAAAAGACCGACTCAAACTGAAGAAAATCAAAGTTCTATCCGGGGTATGATAACAAGACTGACCTGCCTCAAAAATAGGGAATCTGGAACACTAAAACGTGTAAATGCAAATAGAATCTGATGATAAATTTTCCCAAGTACTGGATAATATAATTAAAGTAGAGTCACGTTCGTGTATTAAAAATAGTTCTGAAATCAAGGGGGTTTTAATGAGATTTCTTCATTTATTTCTATGTTCATCTATTATTGTCAATTAAAAAACAGGAAACAGATTAATGTGATCATGGTCTTGATCAAACACGTGGGAATCTAATTAGGTGGCAGCCCAAGTTGAGCTCAAGAAGAACTTCCAAAGAACTAGCCCAACTGCCTAACCTATGGCCCATCGACCCATGCTTGTGTGGCGCCCATTAGCTTGGCCAACAAGCCCATCTACACACACCATATCTACCAAGCGCTTAGCCTAGCCCTGCGTGCACACAAGGTCCACCAGGTTGCATGCGTATGTTGGCTCACGAGGTCATCCAGTGTCATGGTCATGCTTGTCCAAGGCATGATGTCTATAGCCTGCATATCCACTACTAAGGGTAAACATGTGATTCTGTGCATGTTAACCCACGTTCATTCTAGTAAGATCAATGGGTCAATGTGATATATCATATGAGAACACTTACAAAAAGACCCTCTTGTCAAGGCTGTTGTTGAGCTATAGCCAGAGCCGGGAAGACTATACAATTCTGGGTCGAATGGGACCTTTTGCTGACAAAAGGAAACTGACAGTGTGTCCCAAGAGCGAGAGAGATACGGAAGAAACTAAGCCAAGACTGTCACAATACCTTATGTCAAACCTTACTTGTTTGTCGTATGAAGAATAAATGAAAGTTGTTCAACTCCTTGGCTATATAAACCCATTGGAGGCTCCATTCTACCCCCATGCAAGCCCTGTGTTTAGGTTGCATGTTTTGAAGCATTAGATTGATTGGTCACCAAACTTGGACGTGTTTTAACTTTGAGATATGAACTAGTTCTCTTATCTCTTGGTCTTTGACCAAAGGTGAATCCGTTAGAACCTTCACCCAGTGTTGATCTAAGCTGATGCAAAGGCATTGAGGCTTGGGTCTTGTGGATTCTAGGCAAGTTCCTAGTGAACAGTATAACAGATTGTTGGGGAAGTCAATGAGATGTCAACATGTTTGTCAATGACATCACGTCTTTTAACATCTGCTACTTCTCCCTAGTTTTCTCAAAAAATATACATACATATAAACTTGTTTTCCCATGCTAACTTTATGTTCCAAGAATGTGCTTTTAAGATTAAGATTAACACTGTTATTGAAATAAGTGATTACTTACGTTTAAAAATAAATGTAATAAGAACAACAGATTGTGAATTTAATAATTAAGCAAGACTTAAAAGTTTTATTTAATAACTCCACCAATTATAGAAGACCTTTTGATTCCTATTATGTATCTTAAAACATAAGTGTTCCATATCCATAAATCTAGGTTATCAACATCAGCATCAATATATTCCTCGAATGTCTTAACTGTAAATAGTTTCTTAAAAAAATCGTAAGTAGTCCCCCCGAAAGATATATCGGTACACCATTTAGAAATGAATAAGCCGTCAACAATATTATATAGAACAGAGCATACTTCGTACTATGATCTTATATATAACAAGACTAGTAGTAATGAAGTAATATTATACGGCTGACAACTACTCAATTCAATTAAGAAGGTGTCTGTAATAGTACCACAAGACAAACTTAAGGAGAATTGCCCTTCAGCAGAGACAAACAAGATGTAACGGTCCAGGTCCACCGCTAGTAGATACTGTTCTCTTTGGACTTTCCCTTTTGGGTTTCCCCTCAAGATTTTTAAAACGCGTCTACTAGGGAGAGGTTTCCACTCTTATAAAAGGTATTTCGTTCTCTTCCCCAACTGATGTGGGATCTAACAATCCACCCCCCTTCAGGGCCCAGCGTCCTCGCTGGCACTCGTTCCTTTCTCCAATCGATGTGGGACCCCCACCAAATCCACCCCCTTCGAGGCCCAGCGTCTTTGCCGGCACACCGCCTCGTGTCTCCCCCCTTCGGAGAACAGCCTCCTCGCTGGCACATCGTCCAGTGCCTAGCTCTGATACCATTTGTCACGGCCCAAGCCTACCGCTAGCAGATATTATCCTCTTTGGGCTTTCCCTTTTGGGCTTTCCCTCAAGATATTTAAAATGCATCTGCTAGGGAGAGGTTTCCACACTCTTATAAAGGGTGTTTCGTTCTCCTCCCAACCAATGTGGGATCTAACACAAGAACACTAAGATGAGATAATTTCAGAATATTTGTTTCGTTCTACATGTTAGCATTTAATTTTGTAACATGAGTTATTAGATCACGCATTAAAAGATAGGAAAAAACATCGAGAGACATGTATCAGCGTGGTTACATGTCTCTCGATGGAACGCATCATGGAATTAGAAAACACTTACATCTTCAGTGCCTGTGAATGGGCGGATGACTCCTCTCTCCTTCAAAGATTTGTGGAACGCTGAATACTTCCACTTACAGCGCTCAGTTCCAATGACATAGACAGGCTTCCTGCAATAATAACACAGGAATTATCAACACACCAGGGTATAAACTGTGACTAAAACACTGAAAACATTAAAGCAGGGGGATTAATCGTGAGATGGACAATCATACCCAGTACTGCAAACCTCACTTATCATGCTAACCGAATCTGCGGTTACAACAAATGCATCTGCCCAAGCTAAGTGGCCCAAGTGTGGATTTGGCTCTGACGAATATTAATATTGAATTACTGAATTAAATTTGTAAAAATGGCAACAATACTTCAAAACTACAGACGAACTCAATAAACTCATTTCATAGAAAACGAACCTTGTCCGTCCCAGATGTAAACTTTTGGATTATCCCCAAGTTCTTTCACAACAACGTTATATACCTGTCAAGAAAAGAATAACGTATAAGAAAGGTCACAGATAGATATTACTAAGATTTTTTTTCTCAACACTACCTTCTCAGGAGTTCTGTCTGAGAAGGATATTCTGACGCTTTCACAGCTTGCAAGAACACTCAACAAACCGGTTACCAGCTGCTTTGCAAGATCCACACCATATCGACAGCTACCTGCAGAAATCATATTATAATTCAAAAGCATGTTATCTATTTATTCTCTATTAACATGATCTCACCAACAAAAATGCAGTGAAAATACTGAGACTTATGACTTGTATACAAATTGTAAATTAATTCAAACCCGTGGTTTTACTATTGATCTGGATTGAAATTTGAGCACATATATCTCCTCTTCTCCACTTAAGACACTAGAAACTATCGGTACTCCTATTTCATGACTTGTATCCAGTAAGCAAAAGGAAGAGAAAATAAAGAAAAGAGGGCACAAGGCACCGGTATAACCCCCTAGGAAATTTTCCCTCGCATATTTAATGAACAAAACAAGAAGAAAACAAAAAAACAAAAAAAATAAAATAAACAGCAATAAGGCATATGGAAAAAGCAGATAATAGCTATAAATCATGGCTGCAAAAGGTTTCCCTACATTGCCTAAGCAGCACAATTAGAAAGACCACCCCTATATTCTGCATTGACTTCAGCTATTGTTCTGCTTTGTAAACAAATCCCTCAAGATTCTCCACAACCATTCCTAACATTCACAGCCTTGACAAAGCAGGTTAAATGCCAGCACTGTGACTCCCTCCAAAATTACAGACAAACAGCAAAGCAATGAAGGCTTCTGAACAGTATATGATTTTATTTTATTTTATTATTATTATGATCGAAATAAAAGGAGCAACAGCTCCAAACACCAACGGGAGGATTACATGACGTGTAACGCCCCAAATTTTTTTAACCTAATTAGTGACGTCATCCATACATGCATAAATCTTTAAGCAGAAAATTCAACATAAATAGTCTTGAAAACAACACCCGTCTTAAATAAAGGTTCAAAATCATAACTAAATATAACTCCGAAACGAAGACATTTAATAACTGAATCCTGAAAATTTAGATAAAATAAATATTCAACGATTTAACTTAAAACCCAAATAAAAACATAAACGGCTAGCTATGCCATCTCCTTAACTTCCATGGTAA
Organism: Cucurbita maxima; assembly: GCF_002738345.1. Taxonomy (NCBI): domain Eukaryota; kingdom Viridiplantae; phylum Streptophyta; class Magnoliopsida; order Cucurbitales; family Cucurbitaceae; genus Cucurbita; species Cucurbita maxima. The sequence goes on from NW_019272070.1 coordinate 618,563, forward strand.
CCTCAGCTCCACCGTCAACCGTACATTAGTGTCTTGCCTTTACTTGAAAAATGTAGGTAACACGTGGCTTGAGTATTTTATGAAATACTTAGTAAGTCACCCCACTGTTGGGGCATGCAACAAATGAGTAGGACCTAACTTACGTAAACTTTACATGGCCTTAGGTACTTTTCTTTTCTGGGTAGTGTTGGATGTGTGGTACTTCTCCACACACGGCCCATGTACGTGCACATAGACCCACCAGGCAAGCTCGTATACATACCCCCTAGTCCTAGCTTGGTCGGGCACACCATATTACACGTCAACGGACACCACAAAACAGAAAAGGCCCGCATGATATCATGTCGAACATAAATATCAAATTCATACTTTTATGACATAAAGAGAAAGTATCCTGATGCAAATGACATACAAATATGCATGAGATCTCATAACTTACATTACATGGCATATTATGTAATATGAAAATACGTTCCAATTCCATAAGCATTTCATAACCTAACTCAATCATGCTACGTGTACGCATGGCAACATTCATCACTATCATGGCATATAATATTATCATATCAACCATAACTTTTTATAACATCAACCGTCAACATAATCCATGCATCACATAGTCATATCACATAAAATATGGTGCATGCAGGGGCCATAGGGCACGCACCATCACACAACACATAACAAGCTAACTGCCTTTGAGGTCAGTATGACCCTTAATAGTATAAAAAAGATTGTGTTAGGGGTTCACCTTGATAATTACCGGTTTAACTAGGATACGTTATGAAAAGTTCCTAAATATATTATGTGGTTCTTATAGGATGTAGTTAGCCGTTGGAATTAGCTTGTTGTGAGTAACTTCGGCCAAGGCCATCAAGACAAGTGACTTTACGATTGGCCGAAGTTACTCATAACAAGCTAATTCCAACGGCTAACTACGTCCTATAAGAACCACATAATATATTTAGGAACTTTTCATACTGTATCCTAGTTAAACCGTTAATTATCAAGGTGAACCCCTAACACAATCTTTTTTTTTACTATTAAGAGTCATACTGACCTCAAAGGCAAAAACAAGGGAAAAAACGGCTTCGGAAGGGCCGAAAACCTAGACACTTCCTTACTTCCACTCGATTCTTCCACCAAAATAGAAACCCTAACGTTCCAAGAAACCCTCAAAATACCCAGTGAACCAACCCACTCGATTTCCTTTTAAAAGCTCTCGATTTTCCGTTCTCTCAAACACACTCGGCCAAATTCAGAAGAAAATTGTTTCAAGGCTGCTGAAAGGTTGTTCTTAGAGATATAAAAGAGTCTAGAACATTTTTCATTAAGGCAATAATTGTCTCACCTGAAATCACACATATTTTTTGGCATGAATAAATGTTACAGCATAATATCCAGTCATTTTTTAAATAAAAATAAAATCTTAAAAATCAAGAAAAATCTGAATCGTTACATTATCCCCTCCTAAAAAAGACTTTCTTCCTCGAAGTCTCTGTAACAAGAAAACTCTGGATACTTCTCTCTTATCTCATTTTCTCGTTCCCATGTAGCCTCCTCCATTGGTTGGTTTCTCCACCACACCTTGACAAATGCAATGTTTCTAGTGCGTAGAGTCTTTACCCTGCAAGCCAAAATTCCCAACGGTTTTTCCTCATAGCTTAAGTCTTCTGCCACGTCCAGAGCCTCATAATCTATCACATTGTGTATCGTTGAGAGTGATGGTGGTAGGGCTAACCTATACGCAACAGGTCCAATCCTCTCCAAAATTTCAAAAGGTCCTATAAATCAAGGACTCAGCTTGCCTTTGCGTCCAAACCTTAAGACACCTTTCATCGGGGCCACTTTCAAGAATACCATGTCGCCACTTCAAACTCTAGATTCCTCCGTCTTGAGTCCGCATAGCTTTTCTGTCTACTCTGAGCAGTGCGCATCCTTTCTCTGATCTTTTGCACTGCCTCATTTGTAACTTGGACCAATTCGGAACCCACCAACTCACATTCCCCTACCTCATCCCAGCACAATGGTGTTCTGCACCATTTTCCATATAACACCTCGTACGGCGCCACGCCAATTGTCGTCTAATAACTATTATTATAGGCAAATTTCATGAGATGCAACTTCAAGTCCCAACTACCAACGAAGTCAAGCACACAAGCACGTAACATATCCTCTAAAATTCCATGAGATGCACGTAACTTAATTTTTAAGATTTTATTTTTATTTCCAAAAATGACAGGATATTATTCTGTAACATTTATTCTCAGCAGAAAATATGTGTGATTTTTGGCGAGACAATTATTGCCTTAATGGAAAACGTTTTAAATGTTTTAAACTCTTCTAGCCGTTTATACTTTTATTTGAGTTTTAAGTTAGATCATTGAATATTTAATTTATCTAAATTTTCAGGATTCAGTTACTGAATGTCTTCGTTTCGGAGTTATGATTAGTTTGGATTTTGAACCTTCATGTAAGACTGATGTTTTCAAGACTATTTATGTTGAATTTTCCACTTAAAGATTTATGCATGTATGGATGACATCACTAATTAGGTTAAGAAAATTAGGGGTGTTACATGAGGACTTTCAAATTAGAAAAATTAACGCTGACACAAATACAAAGAATGAAAAATAAACAAATCCAATAACCTACAAAAAGAAGTAAAGGAATCTCTAAAAAGAAGTAAAGGAATCTCTGAAAAGTGGAGGCAACGAAATCACAGATGCAATCTGGTAAAGCCAAAGACCAACCAAAAGCTTGTAGGATGATGGCTCAATAAGTGGAAGAAAAAGAGCAATGTAGAAAAGGTGACCCAGATATTGAGAGTGAGAAATACACATAATACACCAAGAAGGGGAGAGATTTATAGAAGGCATACGCCACTGAAGGTGATCAGCTGTATTAATAGCTCCAAGATTGAGCTTCCAAATAAAACTTTTAATATTCTTCCTTGGATAAAAATCTGATTAAATCAACCCTTAAAGACTACTCGAATGAGGAACAAGGGAATCCAACAAATGTGTTGGATGGATCAAGGGGCCAAGACCAAGAGTCCTTAGGATTCCGCCCATACAGCTGTTTCCAAATCATTTACGTTTCGACAAATATATAGATTCCAGTTACTTTTTTAGACTATCCAATCATCACTGACTGTAATTTGAGGTTGAGAAGTTAAGCGAAGGGAGCGAAAACCAAGGAGAGAATCCCACAACTGAGCCAGGATTCATGCCAAAAAGAGGTAGATAAACAATTGTCCAAACATCTAGAAGCTCAGCTATAAATAAGGTCAGAAGTAGAGCTAATGAAATTGCCCAATCATCTTGTTTTGTCCATACACGTTTAGAGGAAGATTCATCACTTCAATCCTCCTCCATAAGTCAAAGCATCTTGTTGAAGGGTGATTGTCATCAATGGGAGAAAACACATTCATTGTTTACCGATGAAAATCCGATATGATTTGCCTTAGAGAGAACATGCAATTGTTGATGATAAACATGAAGCATGGTCTTGTTATTCTTAAAAGGATTGATAGTACAACACGTGGTTAGAGAGGCAAAGATTGATTGACGTGTACGAGGTTGATCGTCATGTTGATTGCAACATTGGAGAATGATGAACCTCTTTCATTCCTCTCAACCTTCAGGCTCTTGTAATGGTGGCGTGTGGGGAGGTTCAACAAGGATTGATTGATGTAAACTTGTTTTGTCCATATGTTTACTGGAAGATTCATCAGTTCAATCCATCCTTCATAAGAAGTCATAGCATTTATTTTTTTAGTAAGAAATAATTTCATTGATGATTCAAATTCACAAAAGGAATGTAATATCCACTTTACAATGAGGGAGGTATAACTCTAGGAAGTAAAAATATTAGACAATTTACACCAAGAGATAGCTTGATAAACAAAATTGTCGAAGAGCTTTGTATAACTCTGTTTTTTCCATAGATATTCTTTGATTTCTTTCTTTCCATAGATTCTAAAAGAAAGTCATGATGAGTTTTTTCCATAGTAAGACTTTTTCATTCTTGAAGGATGGTACGACAAGGCCACGTATAATAAATCCTTTGTCTCCTTAGAAAATGTGAGATATCATCCGAAGATATTGAAAATCATTATCTAGAAAGTTTGGGCGTATGTGCATTGCATAAATAAGTGCGTTTGTAATTCGCTTTCTTTCTTGTATAATGGACACCAATTTGGAAATAGAGTCATGTCGAGCATTCTTTGTTGAAGATTTTCACTTGTGCTAATGGTTTTATACACTATTTTCCAAAGAAAGAACTTCACTTTTTTAGGTTGATCATAAACGTGAAGCATGGCCTTGTTATCCAATAAAGGATGGATAGTACAATGCATGGTTAAAGAGGCAAGGATTTATTGACATATACTAGGCCAATCGTCATGTTGATTGCAACATTGGAGAATGATGAACCCCTTCTATTTCTCCCAACCTTGATGTTCTTGTAATGTTCGCGTGTGGGGAGGGGTTCAACAAGGGAATCCATCTTTGAAGTATTTCTTTGGGGGTGGTACTTTGTGTGGGAGGAGAGTGGCGAAGAGCCTGAGTTAGGTAATCAGAGATCAATCAATAAAAAGAAAACCAACTTTTCTTATTGGATTTTGGTGGAATAAGGCTTCATTGGCAGCAGCCGAAGTGCTGCAGTTGATTTAATTCCACAAAATAGTCATTCTTGTTATTAAGCTTTTCCAACTAGAGGACAATTTCGGATCTGAATTCTCTCAAGAATTTGTAGGTGCATGGGTCATTGCCTAGGGTGTGGAAGGATGAGGCTAGCCAATTGAGGGGCAAAGAGTGGAACAAAACTCTGGTATGCCAAGTATCTTAGCTCAGCTCCAATGGTAATGATCATCAAAAGCAATGGCAAAGGTTTTCCTATCAATGGTCATGAACCAGGTGGAGTGATTCCAAGGGAGTGATTTAGTGGTGGAAGTCATGGTGACCGAAAATGTTTGGTATGGGAGGAAAGGGAAAGTGGGAGAGAGGTGTTATACGAATTATTTGTTTATTTATATCCTTTATTCATGAGTAATATAGGTGTTAAATTTAAAGCATTAGTTGTTCACATAGTGTGAAAAATTATGTTTCTGCAAAATGCAAACTTACCTTTTTGACTCTAGTCTGTTTTTCACACCAGTTGGTATTAGAGCGAAAAGAAAACCTACCAACACAATTCAGGATTGCATGCTAGTATAAACACTTCAATAAAAGTTCTTATTTTGTTTGATGTTAGACCCTCGGTGCATCTTTTTGTCCAATGCTCTTTCTCCTATGCACAGTGTCTCTGTGCTCTCCAGCATGCAAAAGGGTTTTCTCCTTTCAAAACCGTAGTACACAAACTGGTCCAGCGCAAAGAATGACAACAATTTGTCTGTGCGTTTGCACCATCCAAATAAGCTTGCATCATTATCAACCATCCATATTTGAACTGCACGACTATTGGAGGATTCACCGTGCCTTGTCCAAGCAGTCCAGTGGTGTCCTTGTTTGCCACTGATCTCATCTGGTCAAAACCATACATCTAACCTAAATGCAACAATGTTTGGAGTAACATCTGAATCAACTTTGTTTACTGTAGTTGAGATTTCTAAAAATGGAACCATTAATCTCAACAAGCATTCTATCCAAAGAATCGCCATTCAATTAAATGCATGCAACTTCCATGGTAAAATGTTAAGAGTGTATATTCATGGACCATTAGTTCTTCTCTTACTTGTAGTTGGTCTTTGCCCCTTTAATGTTTTATTACTTTCAAAATATTGAATACAAGTTCAAAGATTCTGATTTGGAATCCAAAGTTAGTTTGCGTAGAATTGGCACGGATTTATGTTTTTGATGATAGCATTGTGGAATATTCTTTTGATGAGCCTCTTCATTTGGTACTCAATGAGGAAACATGGTTGTTTCTTCAAGCAACAAGACTATTCTGATAAAATATACAGGGAATGCTTCTCCATTGGGTTTAAATGATTCTCTGCTCCTCAATAATTGTGATCTTCAGCTTCAGGAAATTCCACCATTTTCAAAAGGTTAAGCTTGTTTGGCAGCTCAGCCAACTAGTAATTGCATTGGGGCAGAAATTGCAGAGGACAAGGCTTCTATACTTTCTTTTTGGTTTTTCCTGATTATTGTGTGGGCTTTTTCATTTGCCTTCATGTCCATCATATATAGTGATTTTCAGGGGTAAAGGTGCGCCAGCTGTTAAAGTTTTGTTTCTCAGAGACTTCTCATTAGTTTTATGCTTTGAGAGGCTTTGGAAGTCTAAGCCTGTTCAACTTCTTGATCATTACTGTTTTGAAGGTTTTGGTTGCCATACTTGAAGCTCAAGTTTAATCCCACCCAAATGAAGTTACAGAAAACTTCTCCAATCGGAAATAAGATAAATTAAAGATTAATCCTTGAAATTTGATCTAGTTTTACACTAATAGAAATCCAAAATAAATAATATGCTTGATGATGGTATGGATCTTCCTTGTAGTTGAAAGTTCTAGCATTCCGCTCATTCCAAATTATCCAAATAAGCACCCTGTTGATTTGTAGCTAGATATTCTTCTTGTCCTTCAAACAGGACAGAAATAGACCAACTGAAAACAATGAGGAAATGGGACCAGATACCTGTAACAAAGGGGAAATCGTTGAAGCTAAAGTGTTAACAAGCTTACTGGTTGCATCAAGGTTAATCATGGTTTTATGAAAGCTTTAGAGCTTCTTGGCCTAAGCATGGATAGGGTATCATTTGGTTTCTGCTTCACATAATAGTTTCGAATTCGCAGAAAGCTTCTTCTTCCAGTTGAATTTCAAAGCTTCAAAGGAGAAACTAGGTTTATTTCCTAGAGATGGTAGCAGCCCTCTTTGCTGATTCCTTCCAGTTACTTTGAGCATTTTCTGGTGTTTGTTGGATACATTTTTAGATGTTTATTTCGTTGTTCTTCAAATGCTTAATTCTCATGTATTTTTTGGGCTTTTCAATTTTGGGTTGTTTTTGTCTTTCTTTGTTCCCAATTAGGAACTTGTATCCTTGAACATTTTTTTTCCTTTTAATTCATCAACCAAATTGTTTCTGTTCGAACATATACATATAATATTTCTCAAACCTAGTTAGTCTTTGAAATGTTTTCCAAAAAAATGCATAATTAATATTATGTCAACGACCGACCAAAATTCAGTCAAAGACATACCAACTGCTGAATCTACTCATGCAGCATAATACAAAAACAATCATTCAGCCTGCTATATAGACACTCATACACTAGGGCTAATAATATAACTTTCGCAATAGCAAATAAACAAGGAATAATAATTTTTATAGGAAAGTAATAATTGTAAACAAGGTATAGTTGATGTTTTAAAAAAAAAAGAGAATCAGGAATAACGGAAAATTTGATTGACCAAGTATGACGGCCCAAGATTAAGAAAAACTCACTTGTAGGCCCTCCAATATTGACCACCAATAAGGGTTTTGGAAGAGGAGCAAATGCATCATGCCATGCACTAGCTGCACTACGTAATGTAGCAAAATCAATCCGATGCAGGGCTCCAACAGTCAAGACCTAATTTTTGAAAATTTTAGAACAGACTGATTTTGTCAATGGAGAGAAGGGAGCATGACATTATAAGCCTAAACATTGATTTTGAAAAAAATAAGAGATATTTATGGTCAGCACACTTACCACATGCTGATCTGGAGGTTCGCGTGGAGTTATCCACTTCCTTATAAATCGAGGAACTTGCTCTTGTGCTTGAGGAGTTAAAGGATAATAATCATGATGAGGGGTGATGACCATATCAAACCGATTCAAATGCAACCTTGGATGTTGAATCTTACCCCAAAAGAAAAAATATATATAAGAACTCAAAACTTAAGTTTTGCCTTACAAAACATATCCATGAATAAAAAAATACACAAAAATAAAAAATGAGCAACTTGTGCAACTACATTAAAAACTATGCAAACTTCGAAGTTTTTTCAATCTGGACATGTTCAATAATGCGAGAGTGTGCTTCAAGCCTGACTTCATAGAAATTTGTAATAGCACAAAGCACATCTTTTATTACGAATATACAAATGGGAAGCGATGCAAAAAAAAAAAAAAAAAAACCCATAAGAGATAATGAAACTCAATAAACCAAGAAGTCGTGTTGTGTCAAAAAATTGAATTATAAAAGAAAATTGAATTAGAAGAACAATACCAAGAAGTCTAGTTGAGTCAAAAGTACAAAAATAATTGAAATCTAAAAACTTTTATCTTCAAAAGTCTATCATTCTTTGGGTTTGGAAGAAACTCATTGCTAGCATTTATGGGGTCTCCCCCAAGGTTGGATGACTATTGACTTCAAGAAGAAGAAAGGAAATAGAATGTGAGCTGATATTGCAAATAAATACCTCCTCCTTTGAGCATTTTGCATGATTTTTAAGAAATTGATTTTTAAAGCTGGTTGTGGTAAAAACTTTAGATTCTGAGAAGACATTTGGACTGAGATCTCCCTATGAAGACTTGCTTCCCGAGTATTTAAGTTGTCTCTTGCAAAAAGGAAGCCTTAATTGCTGATTGTTGGGATGATAATAACCAAACCTAGGATTGGGGCTTGAGAAGAAGGCTCTTTGATAGAAAATTACGTAGTTAGGTGGCCCTAGTAGAAAAGTTGAGCTCGGTGCAGATGGGAGAGGCATAAAATCGTATTTTGTGGTCACTTGAAGGCTCCTGTATACTCTTGTAAGTCTGCTTTTTAGAGTCTTGCGTCTGAAACCTCCAAGGTCAATTTATCCCTGACTGGGACAGTTTAAAAGCATAAAAACCCTACATTTGGTCTTTGGCCCGTAGGAGTTTAAATACCAATGACAGAATCCAAAGGAAATTAGAAGGTGGTCTTTGTCGCCCTCTAGTTGTCGAATGTGCTTGAAAGAGGCAGAAGACATTGATCACCTCTTCCTCCATTGCAATTTCGCTTATAGGTCGTAGAACTTCTCAGCTGAAAGTTTAGGATTATCATTTTGTAAGTTTAGGATTATCATTTTGTAAGAAATTGATGATTGGTTGATGAAAGGTTTTCTTGAGTGGAATTTGAAAAGGAAAGCTAAGGCGGTGGGTAGTTGCATCTTTAGAGCTATTTTGTGGCACATTTGGAAGAATAGGAACGCTAGATACTTTGACGATAAGTCTTCTAACTCTTATAGTTTTATGACTTTTTGTAATCTTCTACAAAATATGGTGTCTTGGTAGATATCTGGACACAAGAAATTCTTTTGTAAATGACCTCTTGATGATTATTAGCGATTGGAAGACTCACTCTATAGCTTTGTTCGGGTGGTTCCCTCAACCCCACCCTTAGGTTGTTTATGTTCTTTTGGAATATAATCTTTTGAATTTTCTTATCGAAAAAAAAAAAAAGAAAAAAGTTTATCTTTCTTGTCCTTCCAGAATGTGCCACAAAAGTGCTCTGGTTGCAGGGTTCCACAAAACCTTTGCTTTGCCCCTAAAATTCCATGCATTTAAGTCTTTTATAAGCCAGTCATCCATTTTCCAAGACAGGTATGCGATACCCCCATGTTTCCACAAATAAAGTGTCAAAGTTTTAGGCGTAAATGGGCAGTGTAAAAACAGATGACCTAGTGATTCTTTGTCTCTTAAACACGATCTACAGGTAGATATGAAAAGAGCCCAAGAGAAAACTTCCATTACAGCTTATCATCAGTATTGAAGCTTCTGTAAGCCATAGACCAGAGAAACATTTTACATTCTTTGGGCTTCTGTAAGCCATAGACCAGAGAAACATTTTACATTCTTTGGGCTTCTGCCATTCCAAATCAACTTTATCAGCAGAATAAGGTCAGTTAAATAGGTTAAAGAAAGCTGATTTTTCTGTATAAATGCCTGATCCCAAAATCTGATGTTAAAACCATTACCAACTTGAAAATTGAGAGCCTCATTAATGACATCTTACATTTTAATATGCCTTCCAACATTTCCTTGTTATTATGTTCAGTTTCCTTCCAATTGTCTCCATTCAATTCCAGCCCACAATTGATCTTCCATCTAGCTTCTTCCTTAATAAACATTCCATACAAACAGTTCAAATGGTTGCTTCTTGTGGGTCCTCCTTTCTCAAGGCTCGTTCCACTAGAGACTTGAATATCAATAACTGAGGCTTGATCAAGTAACACCTACCCACCGGAGGTCACGTATTCAAATCTTTGTGTGAGCTTGATAGAAAAAACCCTTCATATCTCCAAAGTTTTAAAGGCTGGCACAAACTTTTGTAACTTAGGCTCGGTCCAACTTCTCATTAGTTTCTTTTTGCCAGTTCACAAGTAACAAATGAACTCCATGAAACACTCCAACACAAGTGCTCCCACCTCCCCAGAAAAATATATGCATGGGTATGCATGTGAAAAACATTTGTTCAGTCTTTGGAGAACCAAATATCTAGTTTTGTTCCAATAAAATCCAAAAGCTCCGAGGATTCACAAGCTGTTTGACCATTTCTCTATCTTCAACCATCGCACCTACAATCATCTTATATACTAACAAAGCAGCCCTTTTTTCAGACACAAGTCTCTTCAGTTATGCCCATTGGCGTCTTTTTTTTTCTTTCTTTCTTTCTTTCTTCTTTCTTCTTTTTTTTTTTTTTTTTTTTTTTTTTTTTTTTTTTTTTTTTTTTTTTTTTCCTTCTTTTNGGAAGACCCTTATTCACCTCAAACTAAATTTTAATACAAGTTTTGCTCCTCGCCAAAAGCTAAGAAAATGAAGGAACAATACTAAATTACAGGCAACAATATTCACCAAGAATCAAGAGTATAAATACCTAGAGGACTAAGTCACATTTCTCTAGTGACTTTAATGTACATCTTGGGAAAAACATTCTACTAGCTAACTGAGTTTTTGAGGCGGGTCCCACTTGGTTATATGTTTTCAAGAAGAAGTTGAAATAAAGGCTTTGTATGATTAAGACTCCTTGCACTCACAGAGGTGGAGACAAAAAGCTCCTTTCAAACTTCTAAAGCCATTAAACAAAGACCAAAAAAAAAAACAAACATGAAGAAAAAAGAGTCATTGACTTGACCCATGCTAACAATAACAAACGTCATACAAAAGATTTAAGAGCAGAAAGGCCTTAACCTAGAAAGGGAAAAACTTAAAATAGTTATTGTTCAACTTCACCATGATACATGGCTCCATGTTATGGAGCTTACTTCAAAGCCACTTGCCAAAAGACCCATGCCTATCTCTAACAAATGTGAAGCAATCCAAAGTTGGAGGTTCCTAGTCCTAATGTATCTTCATAAACATACATAACAAGGCCTTCTGATGTTTAGACCACACCTCCACTTGAACTTCCACAAGAAACAAAGAGTAAATGCCAACTCTTCTTCACAATCAATACTCAATAACCTAGCTTCATACTTGTCAACACAATTAAGCATCGCCCTAACGGCTAGAAAATTATCCACACTCACATAACTAAAGAGCAAGAACTTTGTACCAATCATCATGGAAATATCTCCTAACAATCCTATCAAGACTCTCAACAAATATAATGTCATACAAAGTTCAGCCTTCAATTACATGCACAAACTCCTCAATAATAGAATAATCTTAACTACCAACCTCCAAAGCATGAGAACATGAAACAAGAGCAAGGGGTGATTGACAAAAAAAAAAAATGGGGCAAAATTTCAAATAAAGAAGAAACTTGATTCCCCCTTTAAGGACATACAGAGAGAGAGAATAATAGGTTTTTCTTCATGTGAAAAAACTTTTAACACAATTACAGTACTTTCAAGTTTACTTAATAAGCTCTTTCTCTTATGTTCCAATGCAAGGGCAATGTACATAATTTCACACAAAAAGAATAAACTCCTCCTCTAAGAGGGTTAGTCAAAAGTCTTCTCACCCTCTCACTTAAGGCTACTGTTGCTAAAAAGCCTAAAATGGTTAAGTTGAAGGATTTCCAAGAAAACTGACCGGCATCTCATGCCAAGAAACTTTTCATCCCAATCAATTCACCCCTACACCCCTACTAGGATGACATTCCCCTTATGGCCATTATCATCCATCTTCATAATTTATTGTTTTTAATGGAGAATCCAACTTCAGATAAGTTAAATAAAAGAAACAACATGAGATGTACACACAATACAGCCCAGATTAAGAAAGCTGGAAAATACTGACAAAAATAGTCTCAAAAAGATGGGGGGGAAAGGATAATTATGAAAGGTATTAGTCAAAAACATCCAAAGGGAGCAATTGAAACGTGTCAAACTCCAAACCTCCTTCCAGGACTCCTCTAGAAACCCTGTTTCTCCTCTCCGACTAAATACTCGATAGAATTGCAAAAAGAAGTAGCTTGTGAAAGAACTTTTCAACTTCCATAATGATCATCAAACATATCCCTTAGCCAAATACAAGTAACATATGAAATAGAACAAAGAAAGATAGTTATCATACTTGCACCACAAAAACATTCTCTTTTGCCATGCGTCTGATGGAACTTGCAATAGTTATGGTATCCCTACCAGATGCAACCACCAATAAAGGTCCATCCCTGGAAATTATACAAACACACATCATAAATCAAGTCCAATAATCAAATTTCCCATAAAAATATTCCGGAAACGAATTTACTTTTCATAAGTCTCCTTAGCCATCGATACAATATGCTTCAAGTCAGCTTCTAGAATGCATGACAAGCCCATGCTTCCACCATTTTCTGAAGATAGAGGCACAAGTTTTGTCCTTTTGGATCGCAACAAAATCCGAGTGTAAACACCTATCTGGATCATGATATAATCTAATCGTTTGTGAAGAGAAACGGGAAGCCAGTGGAGCCATTCATTTATTCCTCCTCTAGGCCTCGAAACTCGCTGCATTTGAGGGGAGCACATATAAGATAAGAATCGTTAGTCTCGGGATTTCACTATACAAGCCTTCAAATACTGAAAAAAAAAAGGTCATGAGCAGTTCTAGTTTTAGGATTTACTAAGGATATCAAACCTGGAAATACAGAAGTTGTTTCTTACTATTAGATTAACATAACAACCAGTCCCATATGCAAAGTAACGCAGTGCACGTAACAACAACAAAAAAAAAAAAACGACGCATTCCACAAGCAATACATAGAGCTTCAATTAAACAGTTAACTTCAATAACTTCAATTACCAAAACAACTAGACCACTTCCAACCCTCGAAAAAGATGAATTCGCAGAACTTACATAGAGCACATGCTTGTCAGCCAGGCCAAGCGCCTGAACCAAACCGATACACTGATTCTCAGAACCGGAAGACCCATTACCGATGACAATCGCCCGCCTAATAACGCCATAAACCCCGCCTTCAAATATATCTGCCTTAACCATAGTAGGGCTCGGTGGCTCCGGCAGTCGTATCGGCCTCATCGATCACAATAGGATTATTTCAATCAATCCCCAAAATCTTGCAAGCAAATATCAACTTTCGAAGAAGAAATGCAAAGAGGAAATCGAAATTGAGATGAAATTCGGAAGGAAGAGAAAAAAAAAAAAAAAAAAAAAAAAAAAA
>NW_019272070.1:632577-668727 GCF_002738345.1 Cucurbita maxima
AAAAAAAAAAAAAAAAAAAAAAAAAAAAACTTGCACAATACTTCAGAACAACGACGGCGAGAGTTCTCCCTTCGACTAGGCTTGCGTTTGTCTTACTTTTCTTCCCGCATTAGGATTTTTTTCTTTTTTCTTTTTTCTTTTTTTTTCCTTTGTTTCTTGAAAAATTACACTTCTGGCCCAAATAGTTTTTAAGTTTAGAAATTTGACCTACATTTTACAATTAATTTTAAACAGCTGCACCTTAATATATAAATATATTTTCAAAGGAGAGACTTTCATTATTTTATTTTGTTTCATTATTAATTACTTCAAAAATTAAGTACTTTTTTTTTTCTTTTGCTGTTTTTCTTAAATTTAAAAATCACGTTCTCGATTAATTTTATATTTTGTTTTTTTTTTATTGTATATTACAATAAATGGATAATATATTTTAATAATTAATTATAGAGTATATCTTAGATATCTGTAATCCGTTAATATCTTTTCTATCTTAGGATTTGATTAGCATTATATTTTATCTGTTTTACCAGATTTAGTTAGATATATATTTTTTCTCATTTTTTTTTATATTAGTGGATAGTTTGTATCTTATTGTAAACATTGATGAGATCATACTTTCTATCTCAATTCTATTTCTATTTCTCATTCTTAACAAACAAATCGATACTGAATTAAATTGTAGAAAATGTTGCTGGTATCTTCAAATGATAAAATATCATTAATACTTTCGACCCTTAAACAAAGACAAAGTTTTAGATGAAAATCATTTACTAATCTCCGTTTGAGGTATTCACCCGTTGGTGTGGGGTTAGAAAAATATTTTTAGACCAATTCGAAATTTTGGGTTAGTTGAGTTGACGACTTGATTAACCCGAATAGATTTCACAACCCAACACAATTTAATCAAAAATTATACTTATCCCTAATACAAATTATATTAATAACTAAAATGTGATCGAAATTCAAATATTTACCTGTGACAACTTAACACTAGCATTGATTACAAATCATTATGTAATGTTTCCATATTGGTTGGGGAGGAAAACAAAACATTTTTATAAGGGTGTGAGAACCTTCCCCTAACATATGCGTTTTAAAAGCCGCAAAGAGGACAATATCACGGTGGATTTGGGGCGTTACTAATGGTATTAGAGCTAGACATCAAACGACGTGATAGCCTTCTTGTTGTTCCCCGAATGGTGGTAGACACGAGACGGTGTGCTAGTAAGGACGTTTGGCCTCAAAGGGGAGTGAATTTGGTGACGGTCCCATATCGATTGGAGAAAGGAATGAGTACTTCCGAAAGGGGGAGGATTGTGATGTTCTATATTAATTGGGGAGCATAACAAAACACTCTTTATAAGGGTCGTTGGGTCTCGAAGGAGGGTGGATGTTCCCACATTGGTTGGGATGAGAACATAAAAACTTTTCCCTAGTAAACATATTTTAAAACTTTGAGGGGAAGCCCGAGAAAGTTGAAAGAGGACGATCTGGGGTGTTACACATTAAATATTTATAATGTTTTAAAAAGTAAGATGTGGTTGGAAAATGTCAACGGTCAAACCAAACCGAATTTCCAATTTTTTCAAAACTTAAAACATTAGAAATGTTGTATGTATCTAATGTAAGACCCGTCGATAAGCTAAGGCCACAACACGAAGGAAGACGAATCAGTGCATTCACTTTTTATTTCACCTTCACCCTCCCATGCACCTGGCTTAGGTGGGTCAAATCTCGCGACTAGCAGCAGCTTCTCGTTTTTAGGTCGGGATCCATATAGAAGACTAATTTTAAAAGGTTCTCGAAAACAATTTAGACCATGGAGGGTGACATATTCATTGATCACAAAGCTTGGAGGGCAAGATTAGCCATCATTTTAAGAAGAGGAAGAGGGCATTTAGTAAGAATATCAAGCTTAGACATAGGAGAGGCATGTCCAAAGAGTGCCAATCCCAACATACCCAACTCCCTAATAGACAACCTCGAAGACAAAAAGCCCTCCCAATAAAACCCTTCCAAATCAAAAAACGCATCAAAAAACCTCCTCAACCCTTCCAAATCAAGCCGCACCAACGTCTCCATCCCAAAGCAATAAAACTCCCTCACACGTCTCCTCTCCGCCGGCCACACCCCCTCCCAAACCCTCCCCTGCAGCGCCCTCCCTCTTATCATCCTCCCGCCGCTGCCTAGCCCCTCCGCCGCCCTTCTCGCAACCCCTGGCGCCGCTGCCATTCCCAAAACCACCGAGTACCCACTTGCCGGATGCACCATCCCTGCCACCCCACCTGCCGCCACCACTGCCTGAGGCATCTTCGGTAGAGAACCCCCCATCGGAATCACGCACTTCTCCTCTTCTAAGATTCTCTTTACCTTTATCCCCAAGTGCCGCAGTCTGGCTGCCATCCTCCTCTTCACCACCGCGTACGGCAGCGCTGGGCGGCCGACGAGGGAGGTCTCTTCCAGGAAGATTAGATTGGGATCGAATGGCATTGCGTAGAGGAATGTTGGGGATTTTTTGTTGTCTTGTCTCAGGTATGGCTCGTTCCCTAAATGGGTATCTCTCCAATCCATTAGAACCATCTTGTTTAGATCGAATGGGTGCTGTTCGACTTCCGCTAGAATTCCATGGGCGATTTGAAAGCCGCAGTTTCTTGGCTTCGATTTTGAATACTCTGTGAATCTGCTTGCGAACCCACTTGCGTCGATCACCAAATTCGCTTTGATTTCAGTTCCATCGTCGCAAGCCACTGATGATTCAAATTCTTGATGCTTAATTTCCCACACTTTGGCCTTATGGAACTTTACTCCTTTTGTTGCGCATTCCTCCATTAATTTCATCTTAAGTTTCTTCCTGCTCACCTGCGTTGAAAACCTATGAATAAAAGGGTCTATATTGATGGTTAGGAAGGATTGTTAGGATGGAGTAGCTCATTCCTGATAATGTGTTTACTGATAATGTGTTTACTGGGTAAGGAATACATCTACATTGTTACGAGGCCTTTTGGAGAACACAAAGCAAAGTCACGAGAGCTTATGCTAAAAGTGAACAATATTATACCATTGTGGAGGGTCGTGATTCATAACATGGTATCTGAATCATGTTCTTAACTTAGCTATGTCAATAGAATCCTCAAGTCTTGAACAAAATGTGTACTTTGTTCGAAGACTCCAGAGAAGAGGCTATTTGAGGGCTCCACAGGCCTCAGGGGAGCCTAAACAAAGGGTGTACTTTGTTCGAGGACTCTAGAGAAGTAGTCGAGCCTCGAGGACTCGAAAGGAGGAGTCGAGGCTCGATTAAAGGGAGGTTGTTCGAGGGCTCCATAGGCCTTTTGTTCAAGGATCCAGAGAAGGAGTCGAGACTTGATTAAAGAGAGGCTATTCGAGGGTTTCATAGGTCTCAGGAGAGGCTCAACAAAAGGTGTACTTTGTTCAATGACTCTAGAGAAGGAGTCAAGTCTCGATTACGAGGAGGCTATTTGAGGGCTCCATTAGGCCTCAGGGGAAGCTCAACAAGGGGTGTAATTTGTTCGAGTACTCTAGAGAAGGAGGCGAACCTTGATTTAGGGGAGGTTGTTCGAAGACTCCGCTCTATAATGTACTTTGTTTGAAGAGATGATTGTTGAGAGGGGATCTCATCTGAGTTAATTTAATGGTTGGGGAAGGAAGTTCCCGCTCAAATCAAAACCATAAGAGCACCATAATAGCTAAAGAGCTGGTACCCAAATAAGAGGTACCCAAATAAGAGCTAAAGAGCTTGTACCTAAATAGGTGGATATGGAGAATCCTAATATATAAGCTTAAATCATTGGGTTGAATGGTAAGCACCTGAGCGTAGGGGCGGTCCAGAAACTTGACTTTCTCGTCATTTAAATACACGGAAGCCATGGGCCAAGTCTTGTGGAAGCAATCCTGGAAACCCAAAGCCTGAAACTCATCCACCCAAACGCCGTAGTTATTGGGCCAAGGAGAAAGCGGGGAAGGGTCGACGCAGCAGACCTTGATTCCGTAGGCGGAGAGCTGCTCAGCGAGGCGGAGGCCGGCGGGGCCGGCGCCAACGACCACCGCGTCGAAGCGGCGGGGACGATCGGAGTAGGGATGAAACAGGGGAAGATCGAACTTGAGGGGCTGGGGTTTAGACTCGGGTTTAAGGTCGAGAAAGTTGGCGAATTTGCGGAGGGTGTAGTGGGGTTGGAAGTGGGTTCTGAATGGCGAGTGAATTGGGGAAGAGGGTATGTGGGGAAGAGAGAATGGTGAAAGAAGGGCATGGGAAATCGCCATTGAAATGGAATTGGAAGCTTTGGGAAGCTTTTCAGGGTATTATAATGGCGGAAATTTGTAGACAAAGTGGAATCCAGAGGTGGCACAACGGAAAAGATCCCATTTCGTATAAATATTTTATTATTATTATTATTATTTTTTAATTTGACAAACATTTTTAAACCTTTTTAAAAAATAATAATATAGATGTAACTGTTAATTATTGTGATTTCTTTTTTTAGTGTAATATTTATATCTCGGTGTTTATTTTTCGTTCTATTATTTTGGTATGCATGTACTGTTGAATCTTGGCACATGATAGTGGTAGCAAGAACAGTAAAAAATTGCACATTTAAAGCACTTGATGGATTTAGATAAGCACTTGTCTACCAAATTTCCTTTTCAAATTATTAACTCTAGTTCTTTTACTAACTAGAGTTTAGCTAACTAGGGTTACTTAACCAACCATGATAGTAAATCTAGGTTAAGAGTTAGATAGAGTAGTTAACTGTGGAAAGTGTTAGGATCGCTCGACAATGCACACACTCGATCTAGATGAACACAAAGAAAAAGAAAATGAAAGGAAAACTTTGGCTAAATGATTTGTATTGATGACGAAAGAATATATAGAATATAAAAAGTACATTTTCAAAACTGTATATAGCTTTTTACTATGTATAACCCGACTAAACTATAAATAACCAGACTCAACTTAACAGAAGTTGTTATATGGTTGGTTTTTATAGTTAATAGCTCGGTTGTTTATCCTTATCAACCTCTAATTTATATGCACAAACTTCTAAGAGCTATTCGTGTGATATGATAATCTGATTAACTCATGTCATCCAACCAAGCTATATAAAATTGGATTTGGGTTAGATTGAATTTTTAAAAAATGGAAAATTCAGGACTGATTCGAGTTAACATTTTTTATTGGGTCCAATCCAACCATCCTAAAATATAGGGTTATAAACCAATCTAATGTACTCTTGAGATCGTTATGAATATTGAGAATATTTGACATTTATGATACGTTGTAACTAATAAATATTTGGTATTCGAATTTTATAAAATTTTAGTCATTAATATAATGTAAAAAACTTACCATTCGCGAGGTCTAGTCATGTCCCAACACTTAATATGGGCAGTGTCTCAATTAATAAAGTTTATTTAATGATTTTTGGAAAAACATGAATTCGACTCTAAAATATCGATCAAAATTCAAAATTTTCAACGATGATTCACGAGTTTTGATAAAAAAAATTGGTTGAGATTATGAGTTTTGGCTAAAATTTTGGTCGAAATTCATCTAATTTCATTGAGATTGATCGGGATTCAAATATATATTTTTTAAATTTCACATTGATTAATAAAAAATAAAATCAACAAAATAACTCTCAAACAATAAAAATTTATTGTTTTGAGTTAAATATCAATTTGTATGATAATAAGGGTAAAAAAGTAATTTCACATAAAGAGAGCCATTTTTACAATAACCCATATTTTCTTCAACATTTGAGGCAAAATTACAGTTAACCTAGTGTACTGAGTATTTTGAAACAAAAATGGAGGCCATAGAAGAGGACCAGAGCGCCAAAATGGATCCTCCTTGTTCCCCTTCCGGCTGCAATCCTCCAGAGCCCCCCCTCTCGAAGAATGCAAGGAAGAAGCTACTGAAACAACAGCGTTACGAAGCGAAGAAAGCGGAGAAGAAAGCGCAGGAAAAAGAGCAGAAGAAGAAAGATATTGAGCGCAAACGGAAGGAATGGGAGGATACACTGGCGAGTGTTACGGAGGAGGAGAGAGCCAAGCTGATCGAGTCTCGGAGAAGCCTGAGGAAGGAGAGGATGGGGAAGAGGTCGGAGGAGAAGGAGAAGAAGATTGAGAGGCTCAACAGGGCTAAAGATTGTGGTCAGAAGATTATCATCGACCTTGAATTTTCTGATCTCATGACCCCCTCGGAGATTCACAGTCTTGTTCAGCAGGTTTTTTCTCTTGTTACTCACTTCATTTGGTTGATTTAGCTATTATTTGCGGTGCGAATACTGGATTGTTTTCTTGACTTTTAGGATGTCGTATATTTTAGAGGTTTGGTAAATGTTTCTAGTAGATGGAATGTAGAGCATCTTAGAAACGAAATTGATTGTTTCTTAGAAAACCATACATTTGAGTGAAGGGCTTCTTCTATGAGGTCACTTAAGAAGTGAAATTGAATGTGTTCTAGGAATACCATAGATTTGGGAGGTGCTTGAAACGTAGTTTCTAAGCCAAATAGTTTGAGAAGGAAAGCCTTGGCAGACTCAAATCTAGTTTTAGTAGTTGATTAAGTGACGATTGATTGTTTCTTGGAAGACAATCAAATGCCGCCTGAGTCAACACAAACGCATGACTTGAAGTGCTCCTCTACCTCTTCTTTATTTTTCTTTCCCACTTTTGTAGAACAATTGATCATTTTTGGTTTCTTGCAAGTGGCAAAAGATCCTTTCAGTATCCAAAAAAATGCAGCTACATTGGATTCTTCTTAAATCTCGTGTTGCAGTTAAGTGCATCAAACTACCCACCATTTGGTTATAAAGTGTGTCTTTCACCTTCTTTCTTCTTTCCTTCACGGTCTTGATTTAGTTCCAAGCCAGACTCAGTTCGAGTATGCATAGGATTGCACTTTGTTTGAAAAGCATTTAAAATTTCTTGCAACAAACCTTTGAAACTGTAAAGATTTTTTTGTACTATTTGGGAGGAAAAGAAAAAGCCTGTGGCTGTTTGTAATATTTCAATACCAAGGAAATAATACATACTTCAAGATCAGTTGTACGGAATTTAACTACCATAAACTTGTTAAATTTATTAAACATGCTCACATCGTTTCTAGTATTAGTAAGATCATCTACATATTAACAAACAATGAGTTCATTGCCTCCATCTCCAGGTTGTGTGAAAAGGTTATGCTCATAGTGATATTTCCTGAAAGCTATCTTTAAGAAATAAATACCAACAAAACTACAGGAAAGCTCTTGGAGGATGTTTTAGTCTATTACTTCTTAGAAACTTATACGCATTAACTCATCTCCAATCTTTTAACGTGGTGATGATTTCAGTTGGTTAATTTCTTTTATCCTTAATATGCATTCCACCTAGTGAAGCTCCCGCAAAATTTCCTTAGTGTAGGATAAATTTCCTTAGTGTAGGATAAATTTCCCTCACATTTTGACAATGAATGAAAGTTGTGTATGTAACATCTATCACGTGGGATATTGCATATTTGGATTTGAAAAATACTTGGCTTGCCTACACACCAGCTGCTGACGGTAGGATACCTTACTGCCTATGATGGTGTATTTTTAGTGGCTCAAAAAAGTTAAATGGAGTCTGCTTAACTATTAATGAAATAGAAAGAGACAATAAAAATGATCCATATTAGGAATTAGTTGGATATTTAATGACTAGTATGTAGGCAGATTTTGTTCTTTCGATCCATCTCCCACAAGGAGGAGTAGCTTGAGCTTCTACCGTGGGATCCTTATCCTTCATTTTCAACATTAGACTTATATATATGTGTGCGTGTGTGTGTGTGTGTATGCGAAACAACAATTTCTTCATGTCATTTATATACATACACACACACACACAAATATATATATGTATGTATAAATTACAAAAAGCACTTCCATTGGGCAACAAAAGAAGTGAGGTTATAGGAGCTGAAGAGGGTATAATTTACACCAGGAGAAAGCAATATGTATAATTTACACTAGTACAACTTCTTAACCTTGTTTCACCTTTGTTTTCTTTAAGCCTTACAAATGATGAAAATGAGGTTTGAGTCTCTTTCCCCAAAACTTAATTCTCCAATTTTTTTTAAATGAATTTTATGTGTGTATTACTCATCCTTGATATATTTTTTTTAAACAAAGACCGCCCTCACTCCAAGACCTAGAATTTACTCACATAAAGAACTTTCCTTAGTAAGCTCACCTGTAGATTCAAAACGTTAATGTTATACATCCTTGATGTCGACTTGTCCCCATGGTCTAATAATGTCACATTTTTCCAGCTGAAGGAGATTGATGTGTGAGATTTTTAATATGTACCCCTCTATTTTTTTTATTATTTTTTTTATTTTTGATAAGAGACCCTTCATTAATGAGTGAAATTTACAAGAGGAATGTATAATCCATGATGTTTACAAAAGACCTTCCCAATTTGCAATGAGGGAGGTATAACTATAGGAAGTAAAAATATTAGACAGTTTACACCAAGATATAGCTTGGTAAACAACATTGTCGAAAAGTTTTGTGTAGGTCTATGTCGTTTCTGCAAATATTCTCTGATTTCCTTCTTTTCACAGATTCCAAAAGAAAGCCATGATGAGGTTTTTCCATAATAGAGCTTTTGCGTTCTTGAAAGGGTGGTACGTTAAGGCCATATCCAAAAAATCCTTTACCTCCCTAGGAAATGTGAGATTACATCCGAATATATTGAGAATCGTTGTCCAGAAATTTTGAGTGTATGTGCATTCCATAAACAAGTGACTTTGTGATTCGTTTGCTTTCTTGCATAGTGGACACCAATTTGGAGAGAGAGTGATGTAAGACATTCTTTTTTGAAGATTTTCACTTGTGCTGATTTCTTTATGCGCTATTTCCCAAAAGAAGAACTTCACCTTTTTAGGTTGATGTCCTTTCCATATTATCTTTGCTAGTGTGGGATTTATTGCTTCTACTTTTTCCCTCATGTCCATCATCAAGGATTTTATAGAAAATACCCCGTCTGTGCTGGGGAGCCAAGTTAGTGAGTCTTCTTTGTTTGACAATACCACAGGGGCAAGGTCAAGGCTTAATTCGGCCCACTCTGTTGCTTCATTATCCTTTAGATTCCTCCCAAGCTTCAAGTCCCAAAATTTGTTGACAACATTCCACGTTTCTTTAATCGTGGCTTTTTTGTTGTGAGAAAACCTGTACAAAAGTGGATACTTCAAAGCTAGCGTGGTGTTTTCAATCCATGGGTTGGTTCCAAATGATGTGCTTCCCCCATTCCCCACCTTATGGCGAGTTCGGTGGGTGATGAGATTTTGATGTTTCTTTATGTACTTCCAAGGCCCTTTTGTAAAAGATGGAGGGAGGTGATCTTTGTTTGATGTAAGAGTATATTTAGCCTTTATAAGATTTCGCCATAAGGCCTTTTCTTCGTGATGATATCTCTATATCCATTTGGTGAGGAGAGCTGTGTTCTTCTTCCTTATCGGGAGAAGACCGAGACCTCCCTTTTCTGTTGGGAGGTTTATAATATTCCAACGAACAAGGTGTGCACTATCTTTCCACAAGTAATTTTTGAAAAGCCTTTCTATATCCGCGGCCACTTTTTGTGGCATTTCAAATAGAGACATATAGTAGGTAGGGAAGTTGGATAATGTGGCTTGTATTAGGGTAAGTCTTCCGCCTTTTGAAGTATAATGTGATGACCATATTGACAACCTTCTTTCTATTTTCTTAATAATAATCTTCCAGAAGGAAAAGGATTTGTGATTTCCTTTTAGAGGCCGTCCTAGGAACATATTCGGCCATTCTCCCTTTTTACAACCATATTTGCAAGCAAATTCTTCAATGATATCTGTGCTAATATTGATGCCCATGATCTCTGTTTTTTGGAGATTGATATTTTGTCCAGAGAATCCTTCGAAGGTTTTTACCGTCTCAATCATGTTTTTTATGGAAGAGGCATTCACCAAATCGGAAAAGAAGATTGTGTCATCTGCGAACTGAAGGTGGTTTATGCTCAAGCCTTCATTACCAATCTGAAAACTTTTGATCTGCCCTTCGTATTTTGCCTTTGTTAGTAGGCGACTGAGACAGTCCATTACCATGATGAAGAGAAAAGGGGATAGTGGGTCTCCTTGTCTTAGGCCCCGTGTGGCATAAATTTTCCCTCACGCTCTTCCATTGATGATGGTGGAGAAATTTGTGGATGAGATGCATCCTTTAATCCACCTTCGCCATTTTGGGCCAAAGCCTTTTGCCACAAGAATGTTTTCGAGGAAAGTCCAATCAACCTGTCGAAGGCCTTTTCCATGTCAAGTTTAATGACCACCTTTTTGTTTCTTTCTTTCCCATTCATCAATGAGTTTGTTGGCCATGAGGGATGCATCAAGAATTTTGTCGCCCCTCAACAAAAGTTGTTTGTTGTCCAGTTATTGTGAAGGGGAGAACCTTTTTAAGGCGTTCTGATAATACCCTTGCTATGATTTTATATAGACTGGTCGTGAGGCTTATGGGACGAAAGTCTGCAACAGTGCGAGCATCCAGTTTCTTTGAGATCAAACATATGTATGTTTCATTCAGGTTGCCATTAATAACTCCATTTCGAAAAAAATCATGGAATACTCATGATATCAGCTCTCATGATATGTACCCCTCTATTGGTATTGTGATTTGCTTTCACTTTCTCTAATTGAACCAAATGACCTGGTTGGTAGGACTTGCTGTCTGCACTGCTTTCCTCGGGTAACCCGTTATGATATCATGGAAGAGCTCCCAACCTTCCCTCCGTCTCCTACAAGAATCAAGAGTGTATTTTTCCATTGCCATCATTTTTTAAGAATTCATGCTGAAGCATCCTGTCAGATATATTCTCCACTCAACAAAATAATCATTATTTGAAATTCTTAGAATAATTTGGAATTAGATTGTACTGAATCTATAGCGGTAGCTTTGGAACAATAACTCAACAACTATATGGATACCTGGCTGATAGAGAGTGACAAGAACCATTGTTTTCTCATTCAAGCCTTGGATAGCTCTCTCCATACCTACTGGCCACCACGATCTTAAATCAATCAAATTCTTGACTAATCCCACCCTCTCGAAACTCAAAACCATAGAGAACCATTGGAAATGGGGGACAAGAGAATGAAGAAGTTGAAGAAGAACAGGGGAATGCATCATAGGACTCGCTCTTTTCAAAATTTAACTTTCCACGTGTTTAATAAAATCATTAGTTTGTAGGTTTAAGTTTAGCTTTGAATCATATGATTATACAAGATTCCTATTGGGAGACAATGACTTTATATTGCACCTAAATACTCGGTACTTCTACTAATGTCTGGGATGATCTCTATTTAATTAGATTAGACTAAGATGCCACATATTTTGATACTCTTATTTACTCATATATAATTCAAGATTCAGAAATAGAAACTGTCGAAGCATGACACGTATTCTTAGTAGACTTTTTCCTATGTTAATTGTCATACTAAGACATTTTTGAAACACTTCATCATCCCTATTCTACATCATTCCAAAGCTGGTTTATTGTCTTCACATTAAGTTATGGTTAGGATCCTGGCAAATAGTATCTTTTTTTCAATTTACAAATGATTCACACTTCTGACCAATTACTGAGCATGTTTTATCCTCATGCAGTCGTTCTTTATTTTGATTTTTAATGCACGATTAATTTTGCAAGAATGATTCTATAATCTCCTGGAAACTACAAGGTTTTTGAGTATCTTTATTGGGTAAAAACCTGCAGATAATGTATTGTTATGCAGTGAATGGAAGATGTCCTTCTCCTGGTCATCTCTGGTTGACTGGGTGTAATGGAGAAATGGAAACCCAACTGCAAAGGCTTCCAGGATTTGACAAATGGATCATTGAGAAGGAACATAGATCATACATCGATGCTTTGCAAGACCAGAAGGAAAATTTGGTCTACCTCACAGCTGATTCAGAAACTGTGCTTGATGACCTTGATCTAAAGAAAATATATATCATTGGTGGGTTAGTTGATCGCAACAGATGGAAAGGGATTACCATGAAGAAAGCACAAGAACAGGGAATCCAAACAGCAAAACTTCCTATAGGAAGTTACTTGAAGATGTCTAGCTCTCAGGTATACTTCGGTCTTCACATGCATATCATTTTTATCCGCATTTCATAGACTAAATTCTTTCATGCTAGACTTATAAAATGGCAGATTTAGAATACATGTGTGCTCCTTACTTTCTTCTAATTTTTATATTTTTATTGTGAGAAATTGAGCTTCTATTGAGAAAATGAAATAATATAATGGGCATATAAGAAAAAGAATATACTCATGTCAGACATGCGTTCCGAATATGTTCGACATTGGTTCTTCTCCTATATTAGTGTAGCCATGCTTCATATACTCCAACCAAATAAAACAAGGCCTAGCTGATCATTACAAAAAACCCTAACGATGGAAGCCCACAAAGAGACATTGAATCTAGCAACATTCCAAATCTCTTCCCAAGATCTTTTAACATCTTTGAAAATTTTGCCATTCCTCTTTGACCAAATACCCCATGAAATAGCAAAAAAATAAAACTAGCTAGTCAAAGGACATCATAAAACAACAATCATGGGTACGTGCCAATTATATAGTAAACGACTCCAAAAACAAATCCAAATAGACTAAGCAAATCGACTAATCCAAAGAACATGTTGTGATTCTAGGACGCTTAACACAAGATGCAAAGATGGTAAAGATGTGGGAACATGACGCAAAGAGGCTAATCTCTCGTGATCCCAACCAACAATTAATGAGAGGACTACCAAGGGATGTATTGGGAATATTAGTGGGGTGGTATTTTAGTGGTCTCTTAGTTATAAATATGGGGAGTTGGGCATGTTATAGAGGGCAATGATTTTAGGTATTGTCCTGTGTGTGACTTTAGCCCGAGCCTACCGCTAGCCGATAGTCATTTTTGGGATTTTCCTTCTAGGCTCCCCGTCAAAGTTTTAAAACGCATTCGCTAGGGAGAGGTTTACCCACCTTTAATAAGAAATGCTCCATTCCCCTCTCCAATGGAATGAAAAACAAATGGGAGATGAGGCATCAACCTGTCACAATGATGAAGAAGTCCTAACCAAATCTATAAGCATAGGTTTTTGAGATTACCTACTTACAAAATCACGAACTGACCTCGTATAATTTAGTAATTGTTGTCTTACAATATGTTGGACGTTTTCAATATCATTTCCAGGTCCTTACTGTGAATCAAGTCCTAGAGATTCTACTCAAGTATATAGAAACCAGAGATTGGAAGGCTTCTTTCTTCCAAGTCGTTCCTCAAAGAAAAAGATGTGAAGCTGAATGTAACAGTGACCATGCAGTAGATGGGGAAGAAAATGGAGATAGAGATGATGAGCAAGAGAGTAAGAAGATCAAGTGCGGTGAAGTATCTTCCAGTAACCATACTACTTTGTAATGGCTTTAACCAATTGTGAGACTTGCTACCTACCTATATTTTTGGTACTCATTATTTCTAAGTTAAAAGGATTCTTGTTTGTCATTGTTTTACCATTTTCAGTTTATGATTGAGAAGGAAGCAGTACAAATAAAATTTTGGAAAAATTACTTTTGCCTTAAAACTTAAAACTTATGAGACAAGTCACTTAAATAATTTTAATTTAGCATAATAGATGATTGGGAGAAAATGGAAAACTTTATATATTAATGAAAAACTACAGCTATTAATTTGATTTCAACATTTATACTTAATGATATTATGTTAATTTATGCATAGAATAACACATTCACGATTTAAAATAGAACATTAATTAACGGTGTCTGAATTGATTTAGTAGTATTAGAAAAACAAACAAATATAAAAAATAAAATCAATAGCCGCTTCCATAGCATAGTGGTATTGCGTTCGCTTCGTAAGCGAAAGGTCGCGAGTTCGATCCTCGCTGGGAGCTTTTATCTTTCATCAAATATTTTCCGAGAAATTTATGACGCAAAAAGATAAATAAATAAATAGAGAATTGATATCAATTATTAATATCAGCAGCCGGTTCTATAGCATAGTGGTATTGCGTTCGCTTCGTAAGCGAAAGGTCGCGAGTTCGATCCTCGCTGGGAGCTTTTTTTCTTTTTTATATTTTCCGAGAAATTTATGACACAAAAAGATAAATAAATAAACATAGAATTAATATCAATAATTAATATCAGCAGCCGCTTCTATAGCATAGTGGTATTGCGTTCGCTTCGTAAGCGAAAGGTCGCGAGTTCGATCCTCGCTGGGAGCTTCTTCCTTCATCATATATTTGCGAAATTTTTTACACAAAAAAAAACCAATAAATAAAAAGGAAATTCATAGCTATTACTCACCAACAGCCGCGCTTCCATAGCATAGTGTCATTGCCTTCGCTTCGTAAGCGGGAGGTCGCGAGTGCGATCCTCGCTGGGAGCTTCTTCTTTCATCAAATATTTGCGAAATTTATTGCACAAAAAAATAAAAATAAATAAAATATATGGTAGCCATTAATAATATCAACAGTCGCTTTCATAGCATAATTGCACTGCGTTCGCTTCGTAAGCGAAAGGTCTCGAGTTCGATCCTCGCTGGTAGCATTTTTCACATTAAATATTTTCGAAATTTATGACCCAAAAAATAAATAAATAAAGAGAAAATTTGTAGTGATTATTGATATCAACAGCCGCTTCCATAGCATAGCGGTATTGCGTTCGCTTCGTAAGCGAAAGGTCGCGAGTTCGATCCTCGCTGGGAGCTTCTTCTTTCATACATATTTGCAAAATTTTTTACACAAAAAAAAAAAAACCAATAAATAAAGAGGGAATTGGTAGCCATTATTAGCGCGGAAGGTCGCGAGTTCGATCCTCGCTGAGAGCTTGTTTTTTTTTTTCTTTAATCAAATTTTTTTCCGGTGCGCGCATCCGCTTCAATTATTTGAGTTTTACGCATTTATAAATAGAAATTTATGACAAAAAGATAAATAAATAAATAAAGAGAGAAGCGGTAGCCATTATTACAAAATACCCTTGAATTTTGGGTAATTTTAAATCGAAACTATATGTTTTTTTTTAAATAAACGATGAAAATTGATGTCACAATTGTTGTGTAAATATTAGAAGATAAATATAATTATACAGAATATTAAAATGATCCTTACTATTTATTTATATATTAATCCTATACATGTATGGTCATACCATTGCTACATACATGTGGGAGGTTTTTCGAATAAATCTTAATAAAAATAAATAAATGAATTTTTTTTATTTTGTTTTGTAATAAAATTTAATGTTTATTCTCACATAAATGAATTTAATAAATACGTACTATAATTAAATTTCAAAAATCAAACTTGTATAAAAAAATATGCTTTAAATTTTAAAGTTGATCTGAGCTTTAAACGTCTAACGATAAGTTCACTAATCAATAAGTTTAATTCTACTCTTTCTATGCTCCTTGTGGTTAACCGTAACTTAGGTTCAACCCTAGTCGAGTCAAATTTTACCAATAACCTTCAAAACGTATAAGAATTGATTGTAAGATTAAGACAAAAATTAAGAAGGCACAACGACACATGGTGAATGCTTTTGCAGTGGCAGACTATTGTAGTGAACCTTGCATGCAACAACGATTGAAAAACAAACAACGAAACGAATACCCGACAAATGAATTGTGAGACAATCAACCACTTATTGAGGGCAAAGTGCTCTCATACCCTCACAAACACGATGACAATGAAGATATGTTGCCATGAAAATGAAAGAAAAAGAAATCACTACATATGTTAAACTATAGCTATTGAAATCAATCGTGTTTGACAGTGTTTCAATGAAGAAATCACCTCGAGAATGAATTGAAAACTTCAATTGATCGAAGAAAAATGAATGATTGTTTGATTTGGGCAATCCTAGCTATCGTCCCATTAAAAGATTCTTGTGATATCGTTTCCGATCAGAAATATAGTGAAATAACCAACATTTCTTATTCTTTCCCGGACTGTGTGACTAAGAAAAATGTTCACTTCTAAAAATATCCAATTAAATTATTAAGTTAATACTAAAAAAATGGATGTTGGGCATAATAGATGCTAAAAAAATTTAACTAGTTTCAATAAATGGAATAAAAGAAGAACAAGAAAACAGTATAAGAATTAAACGGTTCTTAGATTGATCATAATAGATACTCTCTGAATTTCATCGTTTTGGGTTTAATCAGAAGGTTTCAGAATTCCGCTGTTTTTTCTTCCATTTTCAATCACGAACGCACGCTTCTTTATCCACACCCCCCAAAAAACCCATCTAATTTGCTCATTTTTTACTGAAATTTCCAGTTTCTTCTTCAAGCGGGATCCCTAATCAATGGTGCCCTTCAGCTGGGGCACTTAATCTCAGCCATATATGCCAGTTTCTGTTGAACAAACACTTGCCCAGTTGTTCGGAATCTTCGTTTCATTTCCGAAATCAAATGGGTCGCTCTCGGGGAAATTTTCAGTCCGACGAGGATCCGTCTCAGAGGTTAACAATGTTTCTCCCTTTCTCTGTGTATTTTCTTGCTATCAATCAGAACGTTTGCTGATTCGAGGTTTTACTGAAGTTTATGAAGATACCCTTTGCGTGTTCGATTGAGTCTTGCAATTTTCCTAATGGGGGAAGACATTTGAGTGCATAATCAGGGTGGCATACCAGTTTTGTTGGCTTACTTAAGTGGTTTTCTTCTGTACTAACTACAATTTGGGTGGTTTGTTCAATTTTTGGAACTTGGTTTCTCATTAATGTCAATGTCTGCTACTTATTTGCTGTGAAATTTGATGCCAGACGGTGTATTTTTGGTAATTATAGATTCATTATATGTCGTGTTCTGTTCTTTGGTTCAACATTTTGGTGATTTCTTTATCAGTTTTTGACTGGAAGACGTCTTAAGTCCGATCATCTGTTTGCGTTTTTGTGTAATATTTCATGTGTTTATGCTTCAAAGATATCTATGCTCATTTTTTTAATTTGAACATTCACTCTTGATGCTGCAGATCGAGGAGAAAAAGGAATTCTTCTAGTGGAGATAATTTGGAATCTACATCACCAGGTTGTTTTCTACTTTGATTAATTGTTTTTGGAACTAGTTGTTGTACTGATTCTTCCTGAACCGTTCTACATTCCGTTCGATAAGAATTTATTTTTGATCTACAAGTCGAGAGCTGTTATTTAAATATATCGTGTGCTGTTGTTTTGAACTACTTATTTGTCTCACATTTTTTTCTCACCTTCAAACTTATTTGGGAGAAAGGTCAAGGGCCAGCTGAAGGCAAAAAAGCCTTATACCACTGCAATTATTGCATTAAAGACATTACAGGGAAAATTCGCATCAAATGTGCCATGTGCCCTGACTTCGACCTTTGTATAGAATGTTTTTCGGTTGGAGCGGAGGTGAAACCTCATAAAAGCAATCACCCATACAAGGTTATGGTTAGTAACGCCCCCAATGGATTGTATTTTCTCTTAGATCTGATTTTCTTTTAAAGCGAGCTAGTTCAATCCGAGACGAGTATTTTTGGATGTCTTCTCTATTTCATAAGTACCTCTGGTTTTCCCTCTGGATAGAGTTACGTCTCAAGTTGAAATGAATGATTCGTTAAAGCGTTACAGTTTCTGCTGAATTCGATTTGAACCCGATATGCATATTCTTTCGTTGAACGTGTCTTCATCTTGACAGGATAATTTATTTTTCCCACTCATTTGCCCGGACTGGAATGCAGATGATGAAATATTACTTTTAGAGGTATGTTATTTTCTACCAATGTCCTTTGGCCTGTATGTTCTTCTTTTGCCCTGAATATTCATATTTCATAATGTAGGGGATTGAGATGTATGGCTTCTGGAATTGGACAGAAGTTGCTGAGCACGTGGGAACGAAGAGTAAAGAACAATGCATAGAACATTATTCAAGTGTATATATGAACTCCCCGTATTTTCCTCTACCGGTACGATATTCTCAACAATTTTGATTCTCCTAGAACCTTGGTTCTTCCAAGTAACTTGTGGATTGTTCTCAGGACATGTCGCATGTCGTTGGAAAAAATAGAAAGGAGCTCCTTGCTATGGCTAAAGGGCATGGTGAAGACAAGAAAGGTTAGTGAGACATTCATCTTTATGTTACGAGCTACATCGGCAATCCACTTGGCGAGGGACATCCTGTCACACTATGACATGTAGATAAATCTTGCAAGAACTATAATTTTGTCAAAAAAAAAAAAAAAGAGAGAGAAGTATTCATTAGGTCCTATTATGTAACAACTTGCCCACTGCTAGCAGATATTGTTCTCTTTGAGCTTATTCTTTCAGGCTTCCCTTTAAGGTTTTTAAAAACGCGTTTGCTAGGGAGAGGTTTCCACACCCTTATAATGAATGCTTTGTTCTCTTCCCAACCAATGTGGGATCTCACAATCCACTCCTCTTCGGGGCCTAGCATCATTGCTGGCATTCGTTCCCTTCTCCAATCGATGTGGGACTCTCCAATCCACCCCCCTTCGAGACCCAACATCCTTGTTGGCACACCACCCCCCTTCGGGGCTCAGCCTCCTCACTGACACATCACCCGGTGTCTGGCTCTGAACTATTTGTAACAGCCCAAGCCCACTGCTAGCCGACATTGTTCTCTTTGGGGGCTTTCCCTCAAGGTTTATAAAACGCGTCTGCTAGGGAGAGGTTTCTACACTCTTATAAAGAATGCTTCGTTATTCTCCCCAACCATGCGAGATCTCACACATTATCCAGAGATGCTGTGACATATAAATTTGTCTTGGATGATAAGTTAATTTTGTGGGAAACGGATTATTTAATAGATTGTGTTAGGTCGTGAGTTTTCCTAGGAAAAACTGACCAATGTTTCTTTTGCTTCTCGAGAAACAAGCTCTAGCCTCACGAGTCGAAGGAATAATTGTTAACTAATGCTAAATTTCTTTTATCTCTATTATTGTGCTTTATTCCAGATGATTCTGATATTGCTTTGATGATGCAGCTTATGATTAATGTGTTATAATGCTGCAGGATTTTCAACGCTTGGAGAGCTTAATTTGAAGGAAGAGCCCCCGTATTCGCCTTCAAGAGTAAAGTATATCAACCTTGCCATTGAATGACTTTTCTCTTTTTTCTTCATTTCCCTACCTTCGCATTAATATTTCCTTTTATTCTCAGAGTTGAAGATATACATAAAGCAGATCCTTCTGGCCGTTTATCATCAAGCTCTACATCAGGTGAGGTGTACATGTCTATTGTTGTTGATCGATTGTGAATGTATATCGTGTTTAATGGACAAGGTGATCATTGGATACTTTGCATGTTCATTTTATTGTAGAAGAAGGTAGCTTCAATACGGCCGCTGCCATTGCCAACAAGAAAGCATCATCTGCAAATCAAGTTAAAGATAGCCTCGTTAAAGTGGAAGGTCTAGTGCAGATAAACTCTTGAGATTGCAATTGTGTATCTTTCTAATCGATCTTAAAACTTATCCTTTTACTGGAAGCTTGTGTAGCTATTCATATTCGATTTTCATTTTAGTGCATACGAGCTCTCGAAATCTCCAGCCAAGGCTTTCTTTCTATACTGTTCTCTTAGATAGGAGTCATAAAACAATACGTTGTTCATACTGAAGGGATGGACAACGTAGATTATCTAGTCTTTCTTTTTGCTCAACATTAGCCAGAGTATGTCATTATGAATCTTAGTTTCATTAGTGGACATATTCTTCCCTTCCCTACTCTCTCTTTCAGCAGATGATCATATGGATTCAATGGAAAGGCGATAATACAGTCACACCCTTGTTTTATATTTCTTCAAATACTCTTTTTAGAGGACCTGCGATGTTGAAGCTAAATTTGTATGATGATATAATGGCAGATTCTCAAACAGACCGGAGCTTTAATGGGAAGAAACCTAATGTTCAAGCATCCAAGGGTCCTTTATTAGAGCTGAGTGGTTACAATGAGAAGAGACAGGAGTTTGATCCAGAATATGATAATGATGCTGAGCAGCTGCTAGCAGAGATGGAGTTTAAGGATGCTGACGGTGAGGACGAGCGTGAGCTGAAAATGAGAGTGTTGCGTTTATACTCAAAAAGGTAAAAGTTTGTAACTTTTTTGTTGGCTTTACATGTTAGGAAAAACATCCATCAAAACTTCTTTACCTTTCCATTGTTTCTTTGGTTTTTACTCTCTAAATCTTATATAGTGATGTTACTATCCTGCAGGTTGGATGAGAGGAAGCGGAGAAAAGATTTTATATTACAAAGAAATTTACTTTATCCAAGTTCTTTTGAAAAGGAATTATCAGCTGAAGAGAGGGCGATATGTCGTCAATATGATGTCTTCATGCGTTTCCATTCAAAGGAAGAACACGAGGAATTGCTTCAAACAATTGTTGCAGAGCATCGGACCTTGAAACGAATTCAAGAACTTAAGGTTTTAAAACTCGATTTTCATGCAGATTTACGTTAGATTCTTGTTTTCTTATTCTTTTTACGAATGTTGTATGCTGCCAATATCGTGTAACTCGTCTGATAATTGCTTAACTAATACATTCAGTTCTCTGCGTAGTTTTGATGTGCTACATTCACAAATGCTTATACAGGAGGCTAGAGTGGCTGGATGTCGTATACCGAGCGAGGTAGAGATCTTTCTTGATAAGAAAAGGAAAAGAGAATCTGAAGGAGCTGATCATAGAGTGAAAGAAAGTAATCTTACAGGCGCTGGAAGTCGAGGCAATTCAATCATGTTCACTCCATCCGAGTCCGCTGGGAAGGATTCAAAATCACGACCAGCAGTGCAGGCTCTTTCTGGCTCTGTCAACAACTTCGATATGTTTGGCGCAGATTTTCTTTCTGAAGCTGTAAGTGCAATCTCCCACTTACTAAATGAACATCTTAGAGCTTTTTTTATTCACATTTTTCTTGATTTGAGATCCCAATTATTGTGAAAACCATTCTTTAAGAAACAACCCCGTAGGCATTTCCAATTATTGTGAAAACCATTCTTTAAGAAACAACCCTGTAGGCATTAGTGTAAATGCACCATTAGTCTTTTCATTAGTCTTATGACAATAATCTCAACTATCTACTTGAGCCTATCCCAGGGAAATCTCAGTGCCTTCCCTTGGAACTAAGCTGCTACACTGCTTTATTTCTGTAGCTCCACAACCAAGTCTTCACTAGATTAAGAGAACTCTTTGGTAATCAAATGGAACTAGAAACCTTGGTGAATAAGAGTGTAATCTCAACTAAGCTACCAATTCTATTCAATTTTGGACAGCTTTCAGCTTTTATTAGCCAGCTCCCTTTTGACAGCTTTTTCGAACTAATGTTTGTGAGATGTACTGTTATTATCATATTCATTGACTCTGAACCTTTGTTTAGAATTCAAAGATACCGATGTACAACCTATAGAACACAAAGATACCGATGTACAACCTATAGAACAGATCCTATTCAAGTATAGTCATATCAACTACTCTGAATCATTCATGTATGTTTGTATACCACAAACTGAAAGATTCATGTATTAGCAGAAAGAAATGCACAATTTTCTTTTTCCTTTTAACAGAAATTGTAACAGCCCAAGCCCACCGCTAGCAGATACTGTCCTCTTTGGACTTTCCTTTTCGAGCTTCCCCTCAAGGCTTTTAAAACGCATCTGTTAGGGAGAGGTTTCCACACCCTTATAAAGAATGCTTCGTTCCCCTCTCCAATCGACATGGGATCTCACAATCCACACTCCTTTGGAGGGGCACAGCGTCCTCGCTGGCACTTGTTCCTCTCTCTAATCGATGTGGAATCTCACAATCCACCTCTCTTTGTGGCTAAGCGTCCTCACTAGCAGTGTGCCAGCAATAAGCACTGAAGGGGGGTGAATTGTGGATCCCACATCCATTAGAGAGAGAAACAAAGCAGACACGTTTTAAAAACCTTGAGAAGAAGCCCGAAAGGAAAAACCCAAAAAAGACAATATTTTCTAGTGGTTAAAATCTCACCAAAACGGTAATCCATCTTAGAAAACAGCAGACTTGTCTTACTTTATGTCTTCTTAGTGTTGGGAAAACATTATTTGATGAAGTGTTTTACTGAAGGAGTTTGTATTTTGGTTGGATTGGCAGGAAAAAAGCCTATGCAGTGAAATCAGAGTAACTCCACCCCTTTACCTAAAGATGGAAGAAGTTCTATCAGTAGAGATTTTCAATGGGAATGTAACCAAGAAATCTGATGCCCATCACTTATTCAAGATTGATCCAACCAAAATCGACAGAATCTATGAGATGCTCATAAAAAAGGGTATTGCTCAGCCTTGATATTCTTCATTTTCTTTTTGTAGCTTAATTGTTATCTCTTGATGAAATGGAAGAACAGTTAGAACTAGGAGCAACTCACCACTATTTATACCGTAATATCAATAACTTGTGTTATATATATTAAAGCTTTAAACTCTTTATTACTCATTCAACACCCATTTGAATAAACTCCACAAACAAATGGCCAAGGATGTATGTCCAAATTAACATTATTAGCATGGGTATATCTCTCTGTGGAATTCAGTGAAGCCATTATAGGGCTCTGCTGCTTTTATAATCATTACTAAATATTGACAAGTGTCAAGAAATTTCGTCAAGTCTTGAGGAAACAGACACCAGAGAGGGACCAAATCATAGTTCCATCTCAAATTTCCATGTCTCCTCAACAATTTGTGGGATGAAAATTAGATACTTATGGAAGGTTTGTCCTAGGGCTCCAAAAATTGAGTTCTAGAATTGTATTAGATTGGCCTTCAGGTTCCTCGGGTTGGAGGTATGCATTTAACATGCCTCGTTTGTCAAAGTAGTAGTCGAGGACGAGCATGGTTATAGCTCGGCCTCAGGTTTTAGCCACTTTCTAGTATGATATAGTCCCCAAATTTACCCAATCTCGAATACGCTCATTTGGTCCAAAATGACTCTATAACATTATCTCACTCTTCAATTTGGGTTCATGGCTCAACTTGGCTCAACTTGGGAGTATTTCTCTTTACTATACTTTCTTACATGTGTTTTTTAGTAACCAAAATTTGCACTCTTATAGCCCAAGCAAGATCCGTCTCGAACTTTGGGCATGTTAGGACTAATTGACCTAACTCTTTTAAAGTTCAACCAACTTTCGAGCGTGCTTTTTTTTATCCTTATATGAACTATATACGTTGTAGTCACTTTTTACCGTGAGTATTAACATATCAAATTTTGTCTATCTTTGATTTAAGGTGATCCCTAAACATAAGCCACACCGAAAATATTAAATAGAGCTTTTTGAGGTCCAACTAGGCTTCACGTGCACATCGAGCATAATTAAACAATGTTTAGTGCAAAATTTAAGTCGTAATCATCTTTGACAATGAGGTCTTTTGTTATTTGGGGTTGGGGTGGGTCCTTTACCATGAGCTCTACTAAAAAACATTGGCTAAGTTGTCCTTGTATTCAACCTATTTTTATGTTTTCATCCTCCTACACTTAAAAGAAAAGTTATCATGCTTGCTATGGACTTGGACATGTTGCCTATCTTTTGCTATGGACTTGACATGTGACTTTGGTCTAACTTCGGGTGGTGCCTAAATTTGGAAATTTTGTCTTTGGCTAACCAATTCGATCCATGATTTGACCATTTAATCTTCAAACATGGGAATTATTATCCAAGGCGTGTTGCTTGAGATAAGAGTTATGATAATACATTTTTATCATAGAACTGTATAGTGGTTTTTTGTTTGAGATAAGAGTTATGATAATACATTTTTAGGTGTTATGTGTCACGGTCATGTTTGTCCAAGGCGTGTTGCTTGTGACCGCATGTTGGATATCCTGACCATACTTATACTGGACATGTTAATTATGACCACACGTATGTTCTAAATCCTTTTACTTGCTTTCATGTTAGATAAACTTTTTTCTAGTTCACGTTGTGTTAATATAGGGGTGTATGACTAAAATCATGTCTACACTCGTCAAGGCTAAAATGCCCCAAAATGTACTAGAGAGGGACGTGACTAGTTGTCAATTCTTCCTACACAGGTTATATGCTAAGTTGTTGTTGTTGTTACTCACTTTTAGCTTATAACATTACATTTTGTTCTCAAACGAGACCCGAGGCTCAAGCATACGTCGATATTGTCCGTGAAGTTCGAATTTCACACGTCTGACTTGTTTGCTAAGTTAAAACAAATGTGACACAATCGTTATTCTGCTATAAGAATACAATGGTAACATTATGCATTCCATGATGAGAGAGTGTCTTTCCTTCCTGTTCAACTAAAGCATACATGCTAAGTGGAATTACTCTAGTAACTTGATATAGACCTTCCCATATTGGCTCGAGTGCTCCTGTGGTCGAATCTCGAGTATTCCAACAACATACAAAAGGGAAGGGGAGACACGCCTCCAGGTACGCTCACAAACCGTAACTCTTGCTAACTTACGAAACATCT
Source organism: Cucurbita maxima (assembly GCF_002738345.1). Taxonomy (NCBI): domain Eukaryota; kingdom Viridiplantae; phylum Streptophyta; class Magnoliopsida; order Cucurbitales; family Cucurbitaceae; genus Cucurbita; species Cucurbita maxima. The sequence goes on from NW_019272070.1 coordinate 657,090, forward strand.
TAATTGATTCAAGCATTAGAGTGTAATCACAAGTTCTTACACTGATACCTTAGTCATTCGTTTTGCAGGTAGCTTCATCTCTTTTCTTCTCTGAGTTCATGCAGAATCACCGTAGTTAAAAGGGTAGTTTATCTTTACTTAACCGTTACAAAAGTCTAGAGGATTTAACCATCGACATGTATTTTTCATTTCCAAAAAGAAAAGATGAAGGAAAGGAAATGATTTTGATTTTGGCAATCAAATAAAGCAAGGATAGCGACGTTTAGAGTGAGGCAATAATGGTAAGGTCTTTCATGGGATCCGACGAGAAGAAAAGGATAGAACACTTTGAGCCTCAAAACCAAATAATAACCCTAATCTCCATTTCTTCATAACTCCACGTGTCCCCTTCTCCTTTATCCCTCCATCCCTTAATTCCATCACTTTCATGGACAAACCCCAGAACCTTCCACCCTCTCTCTCTCTCCTCCTTTTTTTCTCATATCACTTTCTCTCTCCCCCAAAATAACCTTCTCCTCTCATACCCTCCCTCATGTCCTCAAGGTCATTTCAGTCATTTCCCCACTTGAAACCAGCTCGTTTTCATGGGCATGGAAGAGCTTCAAGGACCACTATAAAAGAAACAGAACATGGCAGCTCTGTGTACTTACTTAACCCAAATCCCCCAAAAACCTCTCGTTTTCAAGAAAAAAGCTCTCATTTTTGTGATTCCCTTTCAAAATGGAGAAAAGGGTAGAAGCCATAAACATGGATTCATATGAAAGTTTGGATCTTGATAGAACATCATCAACAAGCAATAATGTTGAGAGGTTGAAAAGGATGGTGAAGTTCATAGTGTCAATTTGTGTGTTTTCTTTGGTTTTGGCATTGTTTTTTTCCTTCTTCTCTCTCTTCCCTCATTCATTTACTGTCTATTTCTCCACTTTCCTCTTCTCTCTCCTCAGCCATGGCATGGAGAGAAAGTTCATGTTCTTGATCTGTAATGGAATCCTGTTTCTTCTTGCCACTTCCTCTGTTCTTCAAGATTCTTCTCCTCCTTCTTCCTCCTCCTCTTTTGGGTATTCTTCATTTTCCCATTCTGTTCATCATGATCAATTTGAACATGATCTTGTGGCTGCTGCCTCTGATGGGTATGATTCTGATGAATCAGAACACCAAAATCAAGAACATGAAGAACAAGAAGAAGAACATGAACAAGAAGATGAAGAAGATGATGAAGATGAAGAAGATGAAGGGTGTTTTACAGAGGAAGTTGAAGAAGAAGAGGAAGAGGAAGAAGAGGCAAAAAGGAGGGATTTAGAGGTGGTGGTGAGTACAGAAGAATTGAACAAGAAAATAGAAGAGTTTATAAGGAAAATGAAGGAGGAAATGAGGATTGAAGCAGCTCAAACTCAGCAGCTCATTGCAGTGTAATTGATAATATTTTATAACAGAAGCTTTTTGATGTTTTTAAGGTTCGTGTGTTTTCGTGTTTTGTGTTTTTAATAAAATATCAGATTCTGGAAATATTGAACAATTTTGGAGTGAATTTACTGCTCAAACAATCATAAAACGTACTTAATGATCACAGTCTCGATGGTGCAACAGCGCCACGATAGGATTATCGACCATTATAACAAGATCCCAACTCTAATAGAAACGAGTAGCAATCTCTCTTTTATTCTATTTGCTTGTAATACTATGTCTATCGAAGTTGACGAACATTTTTCTAACTTTAGACTCGTTATGGTGTTTGATTGAACTCGTCGTTTTCGCGTCTATTGAAAGTAGGTTATCGTCGTTACAATTAGCATTTGGTACTCTTTGATAGCTTCTCTCATTTACGTCAGACTTTTGGTGTAATGATTTATAAGTCCTTCATTTTATTTGTATTTTGTCCTTAATTAAGAAGTATTTTTATCATTTTATGTGATATCTTTCATTAAAGAGACGAAAAATGAAATTGGATGTGAAACTCTACTTTTTTTATCGAAAATAATTGTCTATAAAGTATAAAAAATCGTCAACTTATTTGACACAAACCGCTAACACTGCCATACATTATTTTTTGTCGTTAAAAACTACTATAGATCTAAATTTATTATTATTAATTTTTTTTGCACCCTCATAAATATATATTTTTTAATGTAATACAAAATAGTTTTTATTTTTATAATATATATATTTGTATATTTTAAGGAAATAAAAAAAAAAAAATCGACATTAATATTAATTAATAAATGGTGAATATTTTCTAAAAAGTTTAGGATCCATTTGTTGTGCAAATTTAGATTATATGTGTTTCTTACTCTCAATTCAATATATAAAATTAATTTAATGAAATCTAATTGAAGGAAGTTTTTTAATTATTAATTTGGAAAGTATCATTTTTATATTTTTAATATCCAAAATTTAAATTATAAAATATTAATTTATTTATAGCATTCAATTTAAAAATATATTTTAAAAAATTAATAAATAATAAAAAATAATTACAAAATTAAAATAAAATAAATATATACCTATATAATTATATCATTTATTTAAATACAATCCAACCCAAATAAGTTAACGACTCAATCGACAGAACTCAAAAGTTTGGTTTGTGGGATCGTTGAGTTCTTTTAACATTCCTAATTGATCGAGAGCTATGCTTTCGTAAAAATTAGATGCTTGAATATCCGCTAATATGAAAAAGCAACTTTAATCACTTGAACGACTAATTGAGTTGGGTTGGTCGGGTCATCCAATTTTTCAAACATCCCTAATGGATCGTTGTTTAAATATATACCCGTAACTAAGAAGGGTCGGGAAAGGCAACTTTAATGAACATTGGAAATTGTAAAGCAAAATGAAGTACTTGAAGGATTGTACTTTAAACAGCATCAATAAGGGGAAGAACACACAGTAAACCCAAGGAGCGAAAGTGTTGGGATCTTTTTGGTTCGACAATTACAACACAATTTACTATGATTCCTTCTTCCATTATCATTCATTCATCCGACAATTACTTTTCCCGATTTGTCTTCTTCCACTTCGTTCAATCCCCTAAACCCAAAAATCGACCTCTCAAATCCCATCGTGTGGCTGCAAATCCGCGCCTGTTTTTGTCCTCCTTTTCTTCCGTGCATTTCCGGATTCAAATCATGTGCATCTTCTTGATCTCTCTCTTTAATGGGTCCCCTGTTCGATTCTGTAATGCAATCATGGAATTTCTTGAAGATTAGTGTTCTTCGCTTTGATCCTTCCAGTTCTCCCCGAAGTGATCGTTCATGCAGCGGATTGATGTCGTGTAAGTTTTCTGATGCTTTGTGCTAATAGCTACTGTTTGTTGTTTGTAATCGGACTTGGCCTTATTATTGTGATGTGTCGTTGTCAAGTAGTGGGGGTTGCGGGGAAATGGTGGCTTGTTCATGGCGAGTGGTAAGGATTTAGGCATGTGGAAGGCAGAGAGTGACTGTTGAGTTTCTTGACTCTTAATTTGTGCTGCTCTGAATAAAGAATGAAAGACAATTTTCTGGTCTAAATTGTTGCTGTGCTTTTGATGGAGTAAACTCTTCTCTTACCTTTGTGATTCAACAGGTTAAACAATCATGTTTATCATGATTTTGCATGAACTTTTGCTAATTTTCAGGGGAAAATCATTAAGTTAACTGGGAATTTCATGTTACTGTGTATACAAATTCATTATCCTTTTCAATCATTATCTTGTTGTTGTTGGGGCTCTTATCTTGACCGTGGTTGAGAAGTGTCACGGTCATGCTTGTTCAAGGTGTTGCCCATGGCTGCATGCCCGTTATGTGCCACAACCCTTACCTTGTATCACTTCATCGCTTTCCTTTGTTGCTTTCTTGATGTATAATTTCCTTCTTGTCTTTTCTAAGTGGATGGCGTTTCGGCAGAACCATGTCTACGCTGGGTAGACATGAAATGCCTCAGAATGTACTATAGGGGGATACAACGGGTCGTCAACTCCTCCTACCTAGATTTTGTATGACCCGTTGTCAACTCCTCCCACCTAATTGAAATCACTTACCTCACATACTCACATCTTGAAGTAGCAGAGCTTGATAATGAATAAGTAAGTAGTAAGGTAAAGCCTGATTTCCCTTCATATTTCTCTTATCCTTGAATTCCACTGGACTTCTTTCCCATTACCCTTGTCTTAACAATGACTAATACTGCTTTGATTCAATACTTCCATAATAATTTCTCCCATTCTTGACACTTTTACGAAGTTTGACATTGATCAATCAGGATATTTAACTGAAGCTGATTTAGTAACTTCATAATCGTCTCCTTAATATCACCCGACTCTTATTGGACCGTAACTCTTGTAGAGCATCGGATGAGGCAATCCCTGCTCCTTATTTTTTCCTCTCGCTTGGTAGATTCAAACTAATTGTTACCAATCTAGATTAGTAATATTATATCGACATTGTTTCTTAGATTGTTATTGCATATATGATGAAGCAGATAGCATAGACATGGAACAGTTTCCTTCAGTTTGATTGATTCTCTTCTTATCCATTCAACCTATATAAACCATGAGTTCAACAAGGTCTGATGGACGATACTTGAGCAGGCCTCTTTCCTGTCAGTCTATAGATAAGAATCCAGTGTATAAAACTTGAAAACTTTTCACAGTGGACCATAAATTTCATGTTCATGGTTAACTTTAAAGTGACCATTGATTCCAAATATCCTTACTCATTTGGATTCAGACACAAAATGTGAAGAAGTAGATGCATGAGATAACATTTGTGAGATCCCACATCGGTTGGAGAGAAGAACGAAACATTCTTTAAAGGGTGTGGAAACCTCTCCCTAGTAGACGTGTTTTAAAACCGTGAGACCGACGACGATACGTAATGGGCCAAAGTGGACAATATTTGCTAGTGGTGGGTTTGGGCAGTTACAAATGGTATTAGAGCCAAACATCGAGCGGTGTGTCAACGAGGACGTTGAACCCCCTAGGAGGTGGATTGTGAGATCCCACCTTGGTTGGAGAGGGGAACGAAGCATTGCTTATTAGGGTGTGGAAACCTCTCCCAAGTAGACGTGTTTTAATACAGTGAGGCTGACGACGATACGTAACGGGCTAAAGCGGACAATATTTACTAGTGGTGGGCTTAGGCTGTTACAAATGGTATCAGAGCCAGACACTAGGAAGTGTGCAGCGAGGATGCTGGACTCCCAATGGGGGTGGATTGTGAGATCCCGTATCATTTGGAGAGGGGAACAAAGCATTCCTTATAAGAGTGTAGAAACCTCTCCCTAGTAGACGTGTTTTAAAACCGTGAGGCTGACGCGATACGTAACGAGCCAAAGCGGACAATATCTACTAGCGGTGAGCTAGGGCTGTTATACAAACCATTTTGGCATTGAGCATACATGTGTTCATCACACTGGTAGCTGGAATATGCAAATCAAACAATTTTGGCATTGAGCATACATGTGTTCATCACACTGAATCCGTTGGTAGCTGGAATATACAAATCAAACATACAGACAATTTTTTATCCTTTGTTTGTGACAAAGGATCTGTTACCGGTACTTATAGTGGTTTTTGCCATATTCAGGTTGTCCTGCAACATAATCTAGGATCCCTTCACCTGCTGCTCTTACACCATGAATTTCGGTTCCAACTTGGAAACCACCCCGAAAGGTGGCGATCATTCCGACCAAGAGTGCAGCTGTGGAGGCAAAGAGAGGCCAAAAGAATGCTAGAAACAATGACAGAACCACTGAAACTGCTGGTACAACAGTTATTTGGTCTTTGTTTTGGAGAACCTTTGTTCGAACGTCCATGGAGATTGAGAAACAGGAACAGAGAGGAAATACTCGAGTTTATTTGGTCTTTGTATTGCTCGAGTTTCAAAACTTGGTTCATCAGCTTCTTATTTTGCATATAATCCGTTATTGTGAAAATACTGAAATACCCTTGTACAGTCAGTAGATATTTTTGTGGGGGAGTTGAAGGAGAGGGGGAGACAGGGGTTAATGAGTCAAAAAGACAGGGAACAACTGGAAACGTGGGGACAAGGATGCTTGATCAGATTGTTGTCTGTTTGCTTGATTGGTCGGTTGCCTTGTCCCTTCAGAGAAGTAATCACTTTATTTCCATATGGATTGCTGTGTATTATTGAGGAAAAGAATTGATATCTTTTCTCTTATTGTGTATATCTAATCCTTTGTTCAATCAAAGAACAATTTAGAGTAATAAACAGTATGATTATTCTTCTTTTGAATTGTAAATCAAGAAGGATTGGCATTAATAATGGGTTTTTGATTGATTCTAAGTGTCACAATCGTCCTTCTTTTAGCACTCACTCAGTACTTAGTGAGTCAAGCTAACTTAAGATTGCGTCGCCTACCGTCGAACAAAGTATGTTCAAGCCTCTAGCTCTGTTTTGAGAAGAAAGTTTTAGGATATTGGCCAAACAAATTTTGAAAAAGAGGTTGAAAGTAAGATTGAGAGAGATTGAAACAATGTTATATGATTATAAGTAGAATGCAACACAACAACTTAAATAGCATTTTGACGTGTTTTAGTCACATCCCCAGCATTTTGAGGCGATTCAAGTCTAGCATTCCTAGACGTAAGAGGGAATTTGACAATTAGTCACATTACCTACATTTTGAAGCGATTCAAGTTTGGCATAATCTAGGTGGAAGGAGTTGACAGCTAGCTGCATTCCCCTATAATACTGGCGCCCCTTTTACGAGGTGAATTTTCAAATCCCTTCTAGTTTGTTATACAATGTTCTAAAGAAGTACCCGAAAAAAATCTCTCAAAATTGAGTTTTGCAACCCAAAAAAAAGTTTGTATTAGTAATTTCTCTCCTTTCCTTTCTTTCTGCGCTTGTAGTTTTGCCTTTGTAAGATCATTTGCTTGACAGATTCCTATAAATGAAGAGCTTCAAGTTCAACTTAATCTCCATTATCTCTGTAAAGCTACACAAGTTTCCCTCTAAGACTCCATTCAAAAACCCTTTTCTTCTGAGATTGCAGACAACGTCGGTTGCCATTTTCGACACTCTCTACGGGGTCTTGTATAGCCGAACAATCTATGTCGAGATTGCAACTTCTTAGCATTTGCTAACAGCAACTTAAACTGTTCCTTAGTTACCACAATCTTCACCTTCCTCGCTCCCGCTCCATCCGAGTACACTATCTTTGAGGAAACCAGAAGCTTTTCGAGCTCTTTCAGGCATGGAACAACATCTCGAACCTCCCCAACTTGGAGGCTGGTCCTTGTTGAAGAAGAAAAATCATGGAGAAGATGGTCATTACAGCATTCAGTGGCAGAATCGACTGTTGTAGCCAAATCAGTGGCTTTTTCGATACCTCGGAGCTTCTTCTGTGGCGTCCGAACGCAAGGCAAGACGATGCAGTTTCCCATGTGTTAATGAATGGCTAAGCAAGGGATGTCTGATGAGCATATATAGCAGTTTCCAATTTGTTAACGTGCGAGCCATTACACTGCTTCTCCAGACCTGTGTGAATATAATAATATACACAGCCAACGACTTCAATTGGGAAGACAGTACCATGTTATGAGCACTACCACAGTGTTCAGACTGGAAAATTATAAACAATACCCAAGGATCAAAGTCAATGGCTTTGACATTTTGTTTTAGAATTGCTTGGCACAAACAAAGTCAACAAAAACAAAAGGAAAACCGAAGAGATTGGCTTCTTTGAACTTTCCCTTTCGGGATTCCCCTCAAAGTTTTTAAAACGTGCCTTCTAAAGAGAGGTTTCCACACCCTTATAAAGAATGCTTAGTTTTCCTCCTCAACTGATGTAGGATCTCACAATCCACCCCCTTTCGAGGCCTAGCGTCCTCATTGGCACTCGTTCCCCTCTCCAATCGATGTGGGATCTCACACTCACAGAGGTCAAATACGTTGTATTAACTTGTCATTCTTTTTTCTTATTCTTCCGAACAGAAAGTGATATTCTTCGGAGTTCTTTGAAGATTTTGATAAGAACATTTGAATTTTTTAAACTCAATCTAACAACATACAAGTTATTAGGAAGCAGTCTGAGACTGAATGAACCATTCTAGTTCCAACATAGGTTCCTCCAGATGCAGCTGTTAACACTACAGAAAGGGAAAAAGACAGACCAAATATGGTAACTTATAGATGATCTCAACTCTTGAAACAGAAAACTAAGAAATTAGAAAGTTTATATGGATTGTTACCTTAATAGCAGGTTTTCGAGAGTCGATCTCGAGCGTCACAACTAAATAGTCCATGGCCATTCATTGTGAGATAGTCTTCTCCATCTCTTCAGTATCCTCCGAACTTCCACCTTTCCCAATGGCAGTTCCACTTCTTCAAACCTACTGTTCATCTTCTTTCCTCTTGACATCTCCAGGACAAAGCTCGAGGACTCGAGCCTAATTCATTAATATCTTCAACTCTATGAGAGGCCTGGATTCTTCTAATTCTAAAAGACATGCTCCATTCCACTCGTTACATATCCCATACCCTCCTTATTCAGAATTTTAGCAACAAGAATATTTGAACTTGATCGTTCACCTTGCATTTCTATCACCTCGTTTTAGCTAGCGGTGGGCTTGGACTATTACAAATATTATCAGAGCCAGACACTAGGCAATGTGCCAGTGAGGAGACTGAGCTTCGAAGGGGGTGGACACAGGGCAGTGTGCCAGCGAGGAGGCTGAGTCTCGGAGGGGGTTGGACACGAGACGGTGTGCCAGCAAAGAAGCTGGGCCCCGAAGGGGTGGTGGATTGGGGCATCCCACATTGATTGGAGAAAGGAACGAGTGCCAATGAGGACGTTGGGCCCTGAAGGGGGAAGGTTTGTGAAATCCTACATTGATTTGAGAGGAGAATGAAACATTCTTTATAAGGGTGTAGAAACCTCTCCTTAATAGACGTGTTTTAAAAACCCTGAGGGAAAGCCAAAAAGGAAAAGTTCAAAGAGGACAATATCTGCTAGCGATGAGCTTGGAATGTCGCATTTCAAGTGTCAGGCTAATACACAAAACTAATCTTGCACAGACTAGAAACGATGTACGTTGAGAGTGCCAACCAAGGACAAAAATATACCGTAAACAGTTAGCAGTGAGCAAGAAAGCAGAGAGTTCAAATATCAATCTGACATTCATATGAACTATATACCCTACAATAAAAGAACAAAGATAGCAGAATTCTTCATTGCATCCTCCAACATTAAGTTCTCTTTCAAGAAATATATGGCCGATTCAAAGAAAGAGGAAAAAAGGGTTTAAATCAAAAGATATCACCACAAATATTATGGGACCTTTCAGAACAACCTATGCTGCCACTAATTCAGGTGAACTTCTAGACTCCAACCATGATTTTGCTGCCACTTTAGTCGTCAAAAACCAACCAACCTTTTCTGGAGCCTCATGGAATGGAGCATTTAGTTCCTTCAGATGCGATTCAAAGACGCTCGACAAACCCTTATCGGAATATTTGTGTTTTCCATGTCCAGTATTTATTCCAAGTAATGGTGGAAGTTCCTCCCCGGATTTCAGTTCCTTTGTTAAGTCATTTATCCAAACGTGTAATGCAGTGAGAGCAGCCCCAAGAGAAAGACCCTTAAGATATAGAGACCACTGAGTTGTAGACCTTGACTGCAAATCTGTATATATCTGAACCGAAAGCCCCAAATCCAGCAGCTCACATGCCTTATCCAAAAGATCTAAGTTTACACACAGATCAATCAAGCAATTGCAGTAAGCTTTTCTCACATCGTCGCTCACAACACTAAAGAGTTCCGAGGCTTCAGTTCTGAAATCCCCTTCCATGTCCTTCTCCCCTACCAAAAGTCTCACCATGAAACCGAGTTTTGGATTAGCTCTCTCGACACAATCTATTAGCTTACTAAGTTCATGTTTCGGCGTCTGGGTAATTACATTGAGAAGACAGCCACAGAATCGGTCGTCTGGAGTTAATCCCAACTCTAACAATCGATCAAATGTCCTCACTACATCATCAACACGTTTGGCTTTCCCATAACACTGGATTAATGATGTCAAGACAAAGATATTAGGGTCGAAACCGGCTTCCATCATCTCGTTCAACATTTCTTCCGCCTCTGATACGTTTCCACTGCAGGAATATATGGTGATCATGGAAGAAAAAGTCCAACTGTCAGGTGAGCAAGTCCCAGAACTCTTCATATCTTTAAAAACTTCAATAGCCTCATTAACGTAGCCAACATCGGCACACATAGCTAAAAGCGTATTGTAGAGAATTACATTCAACTGCAGTCCCTTTTCCTTCATCTCCTTGTACACAAGCATGCCATCCTCAGCATATCTGGCTCTTGCATAGGCACGTAAAAGAGAAGCATAAGTTGCCCAACTAGGTGAAAATCCATTCTTAATCATCTCTCTGTAAATTGTCTTGATCTGCCAGGGTCTTTTAGCCCTACCCATAGCAGCCAGCAAGCTGTTATATATAGCCAAGTTCGGCTTGATGCCTACAGCCTTCATTTCTTCATACACATTCAAGCACCCATCATAGTTCCCAGCCACTCCATGAATTTTGATCATCGTCGAGAATGTCGAAAGATCGATACGCCAGTTTTCTGTTCTTGCACGGTCATACAAGCTGAAAGCCATGTCCACATTACCAGCACGTCCATAGGCATCAATCATCCCAGAGTAGGTGATATCATCAGGATTACAGTCAAAACTTGGCATCTTCTCAAACCACTCAACAGCCTTATTTGGCAATGAACACAACCTAGCACAACTAATAATTGTAGAAAATGTCACATTATCAGGCTTAACTCCTCTCTTAAGCATTTCGTCGAACAGTTTCTCTGCACCCTCAAAATCTTTGCATTTCCTAAACACCTTCAATGTCACATTATAAAAAACCGCTTGTTTACTTGATTTCAACACATCCTGAAAGTACCGAAGCACAAGCAACGCAGTTTGGGAATTCGACATGTTATTCAGCACTCCAATAGCGTCCTGTTCTAAAATTTTACGATCTATCCTCTTCAAGACATCAGCAACATCATCCTCACAAGGATTGCAAGAGTCCAAAGACTCCGATATTTTCTTGAGAGAAGCATACCTGGCTTCGTACGATTGCTTCCGAAGCTTCGAAGCTCTGGGGCTACTGGGATTGACCCAAACGGAGGTTTTGGACGAGGAGCCGGATTTCCCATCTGGGAATTTCGAGATTTCATCATCAGAGGGGCTTGGATTCCGGGTTTCTTGAGGAGCGTATTCCTGCTGCGACACATTGGTAATTTGGAGGAATGGTTTTGAGTGATAAGGTATAGGATTGAGCTTGAAAACGCGAGAGGAGGACTTGCAGAGAGTTGTTTTAGAGTGAAAAGTGAGGGAATTATGGTCGGTGAAGAAGGTGTAAGGAAAATGGGAGAGCTGGAACGCCATCCCGGTGACTGTGTGGCACTCTCCGGTAAGTTCTTCTGGGCTCCCGGTTGAGTGGCTCCGTCCGCCTTATCGGCTTCACGCCTTTACATATTACCGGGTCTAATTTTCATCCTATTTTGGATATTTTTCGCTGTTTGCATATTGGTCCTCAGATTTGTAAATACTTTTCGTTTTAGTCCCTCAATTTTTTTTTTTTTTTTTTTTTTTTTTTTTTTTTTTTTTTTTTTTTTTTTTTTTTTT